>NW_020190172.1:0-41138 GCF_002263795.3 Bos taurus
CACGAAGTATGTACTCTGGAGTCCAGGAGTGAGGCGGAGGTGCGTCAGTGGTATGATCAGCCACGAGAGGCATGATCACTCCCTCGAGCGAGACACGGGGTCGGAGGGTCGTCAGTTCGCTGCATCTATGAGGCGACATGCGATACGAGTGCATCGTGAGATCACGACGCTGAGTGAAATCAAAAGCAGGTGTGTGACAGTCAAGTATCAGTGTAGATCAGCTTATTCATCAGTGCATGATAAGCCACGTGATCAGTGCATGATGAGTCACGTGATCAGTGCATTGTTCAGTAATGTGATCAGTGTATGATCAGACACGTGATGAGTGCATGAACAGCCTCATGACCAGTGTATGATCAGCTGCGTGATCAGTGCATGATCCGCAATGGGATTAGTGCATGATCAGTCATGTGATAAGTGTATGATCAGCCACGTGATCAGAGCATGATCACCCACGTGATCAGTGCATGATCAGCCCACGTGATCAGTGCATGATCAGCCACATGCACAGTGCAAGATCAGCCAAGTGATCAGTGCATGCACAGTCAGGTAATCAGTGTATGATCAGCTTCTTCATCAGTGCATGATGAGCCACGTGTTCAGTGCATGATCAGGCACGTGTTCAGTGCATTATCCGTAATGTGATCAGTGTATGATAAGACACGATATGAGTGCATGAACAGCCTCATGATCAGTCTATGATCAGCTGCGTGATCAGTGCATGATCCGCAACGTGATAAGTGCATGATCAGTCACGTGATCAGTGTATGATCATCCATGTGATCAGTGCATGATCACCCACGTGATCAGTGCATGTTCAGCCACATGATCAGTTCATGCACAGTCACGTGATCATTCTATGTTCAGCCACGTGATCAGTGCATGCACAGTCACATGTCCATTGTATGATCAGCATCGTGATCAGTGCATGATCAGCTTCGTAATCATTGCATGTTCAGCCACGGGTTCAGTGCATGCACAGACACGTGATCAGTGTATGATCAGCTTCGTGATCAGTGCATGGTCAGCAACATAATCAGTGCATCATCAGGCACGTGCAGAGTGCATGATCAGCCACGTGATCTGTGCTTGATCTCCGACGTGTCAGTGCATGATCAGCCACGTAATCAGTGCATGATCAGCCACGTGATCAGTGTTTGATCAGCCACGTGTTCAGTGCATGATAGACACGTGATCAGTGCATTATAGCCACATGATCAGTTCTTGATTAGTCACATGATCAGCACCATTCAGACACGAGATTACTGCATTCTAAGTCACGTGATCAGTTCATGTACCACCATGTGAATAGTGCATGATCAGCCAAGTGATAAATGCGTGATCATCCACGTGATTATTGCTTGCACAATCAAGTGATAAGTGCATGATAGTCACGTGATCTATCCATTATCAGTCACGTGATCAGTGTATGATCAGCCAAGTGATCAGTGCATGATAGCCACGTGACCAGCACATGATTAATCAGTGCATGATCAGTCAAGTGATCAGTGCATGATCAGTCATGTGATCATTGCATGATCAGCCATTTTTATAGTGCATAAGCAGTCAAGTGATCAGCGTATTATCATCCACGTGATCAGTGCATGCGCAGTCAAGTGATCAGTGCATGCAGTCTCGTGATCAGTGTATTTTCAGCTTCGTGTTCAGAGTACGATCAGCCACGTGATCAGTGCATGATCCACAACGTGATTAGTTCATGATCAGTCATGTGATCAGTGTATGATCAGCCACGTGATCAGTGCATCATCCACAAAGTGATTAGTGCATGATCAGCCACGTGATCAGTGCATGCACACTCACGTGATTGAAGTATGATCAGCTTCGTGATCAGTGCATGATCAGGCACGTGATCAGTGCATGATCAGGCACGTGATCAGTGCATGATAGCCACGTGATCAGTGAATGATCAGTCACGTGATTAGTGCATGATTTGTCACTTGATCAGTGTATAATATGCACGTGATCAGTTCATGCGCCGTCATGTGATCAGTGCATGATACGCAACGTGATCAGTGCATGATCAGTCACGTGACCAATGCATGATCAGCCACGTGATCAGTGCATGATAGCCACGTAAACAGTGCATGAACAGGTATGTGTTCAGTTAATGCGCAGTCACGTGATCAGTGCATGATAGACACGTGATCAGTGCATGATAGCCATGTGATCAGTGCATGCAGTCACGTGATCAGTGTATTTTCAGCTTCGTGTTCAGAGTATGATCAGCCACGTGATCAGTGCCTGATCAGCCACGTGATCAGTGCATGATCCACAACGTGATTAGTGCATGATCAATCATGTGATCAGTGTATGATCAGCCACGTGATCAGTTCGTGATCACCCACGTGATCAGTGTAGGATCAGCCACGTGATCAGTGCATCATCCACAACGTGATTAGTGCATGATCAGCCACGTGAGCAGTGTATGATAAGCCACGTGATCAGTTCATGATCACCCACGTGATCAGTGCATGATCAGCCACGTGATCAGTGCATGATCAGCCACGTGATCAGTGCATGCACACTGACGTGATTGGAGTATGATCAGCTTCGTGATCAGTGCATGATCAGGCACGTGATCAGTGCATGATCAGTCACGTGATCACTGTATGAACAGCCACGTGATCAGTGCATGATAGCGACGTGTCTAGTGCATGATCAGTCACGTGATCAGTGTATGATCAGCCACGTGATCAGTGCATCATCCACAATATAATTAGTGCATGATCAGCCACATGAGCGGTGTATGATAAGCCACGTGATCAGTTCATGATCACCCACGTGATCAGTGCATGCACACTCATGTGATCAGAGTATGATCAGCTTCGTGATCAGTGTATGATCAGCCACGTGATCAGAGCATGATCACCCACGTGATCAGTGCATGATCAGCCACGTGATCAGTGCATGCATTGTCCCATGATCACTGTATGATCAGCTTCGTCTTCAGTGCATTATCAGCCACATGATCAGTGCATGGTCAGCCACGTTATGAATGCATGATCTGGCAAGTGAAGAGTGCATGATCAGCCACGTGATCAGTGCATGATCAGCCATGTGATCAGTGCATGCATAGTCACAAAATTAGTGTATGATCAGCTTCGTGATCAGTTCATGATCAGCCACGTGATCAGTGCATGATCAGGCACGTGATCAGTGTATGATCAGCCACGTGATCAGTGCATGATAGCCACGTGACCCCTGCATGATCAGTCACGTGATCAATGCATGATGAGCCATGGGATCAGTGCATGATAGCCATGTGATCAGTGCATGATAACTACGTGATCAGTGCAGGATCAGCCACGTGATCACTGTATGATGAGCCACGTGAAAAGTGCATGCGCAGTCACGTGACAAGTGTATGATCAGCTTCGTGATCAGTGCATGATCAGCCACGTGATCAGTGCAGGATCAGGCAGGTGACGAGTGCATGATCAGTCATGTGATCAGTGCATGATCAGGCACGTCAAGTGCGCATGATCAGTCACGTGATAAATGTATGATAGCAAAGTTATCAGTGCATGATCAGCCAGGTGATCAGTGCATGATCAGCCAGGTGATCAGTGCATGATCAGCCAGGTGATCCGTGCATGCACAGTAACGTGATCAGTGTATGATCAGCTTCGTGATCAGTGCATGATCAGCCACGTGATCACTGCATGATCAGACAAGTGAAGAGTGAATGATCAGCCACGTGATCATTGCATGATCTCCCACGTGATCATTGCATGTTCAGCCACGTGATCAGTGCATGCACAGTCACGTGGTCAATGTATGATCAGCTTCGTGATTAGTTCATGATCAGCCACGTGATCAGTGTATGATCAACCACGTGATCAGTGCATGATCAGCCACATGAACAGTGCAAGATCAGCCAAGTGATCAGTGCATGCACAGTCACGTAATCAGTGTATGATCAGCTTCGTGATCAGTGCATGATGAGCCACGTGATCAGTGAATGATCAGGCACGTGTTCAGTGCATTATCAGTAATGTGATCAGTGTATGATCAGACACGTGATGAGTGCATGAACAGCCTCATGATCAGTGTATGATCAGCCACGTGATCAGTGCATGATAGCCATGTTATAAGTGAATGATAGCTACGTGATCAGTGCATGATCAGCCATGTAATCAGTGCATGATCAGCCACGTGATCACTGTATGATCAGCCACGAGATCAGTGCATGCACAGTCACGTGACCATTGTATGATCAGCTTCGTGATCAGTGCATGATCAGCCACGTGATCATTGCATGTTCAGCATGGGATCAGTGCATGCACAGACACGAGATCAGTGTATGATCAGCTTCGTGATCAGTGCATGGTCAGCCACGTGATCAGTGCATGATCAGGCACGTGAAGAGTGCATGATCAGCCACGTGATCAGTGCATGATCTCCCACGTGATCAGTGCCTCAACAGACACGTGATCAGTGCATGATCAGCCACGTGATCTTCGCATGTTCAGCCACGAGATCAGTGCATCCACAGTCACGTGATCAGTGTATGATGAGCTTCGTGATCAAGTCATGATCAGCCACGTGATCAGTGCATATGCAGTCTCGTGATAAGTGTATGATCAGGCACGTGATCAGTGCATGCACAGTCACCTGATCAGTGTATGATCAGCTTCGTGATTAGTTCATGAACAGCCACGTGATCAGTGTATGATCAACCACGTGATCAGTGCATGATCAGCCCCATGAACAGTGCAAGATCAGCCAAGTGATCAGTGCATGCACAGTCACGTAATCAGTGTATGATCAGCTTCGTGATAAGTGCATGATGAGCCACGTGATCAGTGCATGATAAGTCACGTGATCAGTGCATTTTCAGTAATGTGATCAGTGTATGATCAGACACGTGATGAGTGCATGAACAGCCTCATGATCAGTGTATGATCAGCTGCGTGATCAGTGCATGATCCGCAACGTGATTAGTGCCTAATCAGTCACGTGATCAGTGTATGATCAGCCACATGATCAGAGCATGATCACCCACGTGATCAGTGCATGATCAGCCACGTGATCAGTGCATGCATTGTCCCATGATCAGTGTATGATCAGCTTCGTCTTCAGTGCATTATCAGCCACATGATCAGTGCATGGTCAGCCACGTTATCAATGCATGATCTGGCAAGTGAAGAGTGCATGATCACCCACGTTATCAGTGCATGATCAGCCACGTGATTAGTGCATGATCAGGCACGTGATCAGTGCATGCACAGTCACGTAATCAGTGTATGATCAACTTCGTGATCAGTGCATGATCAGCCACGTGATCATTGATGTTCAGCCACGTGATCAGTGCATGCACAGTCAGGTGATCAGTGTATGATCAGCTTCATGATCAGTGCATGGTCAGCCACGTGATCAGTGCATGATCAGACAAGTGAAGACTGAATGATCAGCCACGTGATCAGTGCATGATCTCCCATGTGATCATTGCATGTTCAGCCATGTTTTCAGTGCAGGAACAGTCAGGTGATCAGTGTATCATCAGCTTCGTGATCAGTGCATGGTCAGCCACGTGATCAGTTCATTATCAGGCACGTGAAGAGGGCATGATCACTCATGTGATCAGTGTATGATAGCAAGTATATCAGTGCGTGATCAGCCAGGTGATCAGTGCAGGATCAACCACATGATCAGTGCATGCACAGTCCCGTGATCAGTGTATGATCAGCTTCATGATCAGTGCATGATCTGCCAGGAGATCAGTGCATGTGCCGTCTCATGATCAGTGTATGATCAGGCACGTTATCAGTGCATGCAGAGTCACGTGATCAGTGTATGATCAGCTTCGTGATTAGTTCATGATCAGCCATGTGATCAGTGAATGATCAACCACGTGATCAGTGCATGATCAGCCACATGAACAGTGCAAGATCAGCCAAGGGATCAGTGCATGCACAGTTACGTGATCAATGCTTGATCAGCCACGTGATCAGTGCATGATAGCCATGTAAACAGTGGATGAACAGGTACGTGTTCAGTTAATGAACACTCACATGATCAGTGCATGATACACACGTGATCAGTGTATGATCAACCACGTGATTAGTGCATAATCCGCACCGTGATTACTGCATGATCAGCCACGTGATCAGTGTATGATCAGCCACGTGATCAGTGCAATATGAGCCACGTGATCATTGCATGCAGAGTCATGTGATCAGTGTATGATCAGGTTCATGATCAGTGCATTATCAGCCACGTGATCATTGATGTTCAGCCACGTGATCAGTGCATGCACAGTCAGGTGGTCAGTGTATGATCAGCTTCGTGATCAGTGCATGGTCAGCCACGTGATCAGTGCATGATCAGACAAGTGAAGACTGAATGATCAGCCACGTGATCAGTGCATGATCTCCCATGTGATCATTGCATGTTCAGCCATGTTTTCAGTGCATGCACAGTCAGGTGATCAGTGTATCATCAGCTTCGTGATCAGTGCATGGTCAGCCACGTGATCAGTTTATTATCAGGCACGTGAAGAGGGCATGATCACTCACGTGATCAGTGTATGATAGCAAGTATATCAGTGTGTGATCAGCCAGGTGATCAGTGCAGGATCAACCACATGATCAGTGCATGCACAGTCCCGTGATCAGTGTATCATCAGCTTCATGATCAGTGCATGATCTGCCAGGAGATCAGTGCATGTGCCGTCTCGTGATCAGTGTATGATCAGCCACGTTATCAGTGCATGCAGAGTCACGTGATCAGTGTATGATCAGCTTCGTGATTAGTTCATGATCAGCCATGTGATCAGTGAATGATCAACCACGTGATCAGTGCATGATCAGCCACATGAACAGTGCAAGATCAGCCAAGTGATCAGTGCATGCACAGTTACGTGATCAATGCTTGATCAGCCACGTGATCAGTGCATGATAGCCATGTAAACAGTGGATGAACAGGTACGTGTTTAGTTAATGCACACTCACATGATCAGTGCATGATACACACGTGATCAGTGTATGATCAACCACGTGATTAGTGCATAATCCACACCGTGATTACTGCATGATCAGCCACGTGATCAGTGTATGATCAGCCACGTGATCAGTGCAATATGAGCCACGTGATCATTGCATGCAGAGTCATGTGATCAGTGTATGATCAGCTTCATGATCATTGCATGATCAGCCACGTGATCAGTGCATGGTCAGGCTCGTGATCAGTGCATGTTCAGTCATGTGATCATTGTATGATCATCCACGTGATCAGTGCATGATCAGCCACGTGATCACTGTATTATCAGCCACGTGATCACTGCATGATCCACAACGTGATCAGTGCATCATCAGCCACGTGATCAGGGTATGATCAGCCACGTGTTTAGTGCACGATCACCCACGTGAGCAGTGCATCATAAGCCATGTGATTAGTGCATGCATTGTCACGTGATCAGTGTATGATCAGCTTCGGGATCAGTGCATAATCAGCCACGTGATCAGTGCATGATCAGGCCCATGAAGAGAGCATGATTAGTCATGTGATCTGTGTATGATAGCCATGTGATCAGTGCATATTCAGCCACGTGATCAGTGCATGATCAGGCACGTGATCAGTGGATGATCAGTCACCTGATCAGTGCATGATCATGCACGTGATCAGTGCATGATCAGGCACGGGATCAGTGCATGATCAGTCACGTGATCAGTGTATGATCAGCCACGTGATCAGTGCATGATAGCCACGTGACTAGTGTATGATCAGTCACGTGATCAGTTCATGATAGCCACTTTATCAGTGCATGGTCAGTCACGTGATTAGTGCATGATTTGTCACCTGATCAGTGTATAATATCCACGTGATCATTTCATGCGCTGTCATGTGATCAGTGCATGGTACGGAACGTGATCAGTGCATGATTAGTCACGTGATCAGTGCATGTGCAGTCATGTGATCAGTGCATGACAGCTACGCAATCAGTGCATAATTAGTCACGTGATCAATGCATGATCAGCCACGTGATCAGTGCATGATAGGCACGTCAACAGTGCATGAATAGGTACGTGTTCAGTTAATGCGCAGTCATGTGATCAGTGCATGACAGCTACGCCATCAGTGCATAATCAGTTACGTGATCAATGCATGATCAGCCACGTGATCAGTGCATGATTTCCACGTAAACAGTGCATGAACAGGTACGTGTTCAGTACATGCGCAGTCACGTGATCAGTGCATGATAGACAAGTAATCAGTGCATGATAGCCACGTGATCAGTGCATGATCGGTCACGTGATCAGTGCCTGCCCAGTCACGTGAACAGTGTAGGATCAGCCACGTGATCAGTGCATGATAGCCAGCTGATCAGTGCATGGTAAGCAACGTGATTAGTGCATGATTAGCCACGTTATCAGTGCATGATCAGCCACGTGATCACTGTATGATCAGCCACGTGATCAGTCCATGTGCAGTCATGTGATCAGTGTATGATCAGTCATGTGTTCAGTGAATGATAGACAAGTGATCAATGCATGATATCTACGTGATCAGTGCATGCTCAGTCACATGAGCAGTGCATGATCAGCCCCGTGATCAGTGCATGACAGCCACGTTCTCATTGCCTTCAATTATGTGGTCAGTGAATGTGCAGTCACGTTATTCGTGCATGGGTAGACACGTGATCAGTGTATGATCAGCCACGTGTTCAGTGCATGATAGACACGTGATCAGTGCATGATAGCCACGTAATCATTGCATACAATTACGTTAACAGTGCATGTGCAGTCACGTGATCAGTGTATGATAGACATGTGATCAGTGAATGATCAGTCACGTGATCAGTGCCTGACCAGTAACGTGATCAGTGTATGATCATCCACATGATCAGTGCATGCGCAGTCACGTGATCAGTGCATTATAACCACGTGATCAGCTCTTGATTAGTCACATGATCAGCACCATTCAGACACGAGATCACTGCATGCTAAGTCACGTGATCAGTTCATGATCAGCCACGTGATCAGTGCATGCTCCGCAATGTGATTAGTGCATGATCAGCCACTTGGTTAGTGTATGATTAACCACGTGATCAGTGCATTATCTGCCACATGATCAGTGCATGATCTGCCACGTAATCAATGCATGCACTGTCACGTGATCAGTGTAAGATCAGCTTCGTGATCAGTGCATGATTAGTTACGTGATCAATGTATGATTAGCCACGTGATCAGTGCATGATAGCCACGTGATCAGTGCATGATCAGTCACGTGATCATGGCATGTGAACGCATGTGATCAGTGCATGACAGCCTACGCAATCAGTGCATAATCATTCACGTGATCAATGCATGATCAGCCACGTGATCAGTGCATGATAGCCACGAAAACAGTGCATGAACAGGTCCGTAATCAGTTCAAGCGCAGTCACGTGATCAGTGCATGATAGCCACGTGAACCGTGCATGATCTGTCACGTGATCAGTGTATGCACAGTCACGTGATCAGTGTATGAGCAGCCACGTGATCAGTGCAATATGAGCCAAGTGATCAGTGCATGCACAGTCATGTGGTCAGTGTATGATCAACTTCATGATCAGTGCAAGATTAGCCACGTGATCAGTGCATGCTCAACCTCGTGATCAGTGCATGATCAGTCATGTGATCATTGTATGATCATCCACGTGATCAGTACATGATAGTCACGTAAACAGTGCATGAACAGGTACGTGTTCAGTACATGCGCAGTCACGTGATCAGTGCATGACAGACAAGTGATCAGTGCATGATAGCCACGTGATCAGTGCATGATCGGTTACGTGATCAGTGCATGCGCAGTCACGTGATCAGTGTATGATCAGCCACGTGATCAGTGCATGATAGCCACCTGATTAGTGCATTGTAAGCAACGTGATTAGTGCATGATTAGCCACGTTATCAGCCCATGATCAGCGAGGTTATCAGTGCATGATCAGCCATGTGATCAGTGCATGCACAGTCACGTGATCAGTGTATGATCAGCTTGGTGATCAGTGCATGATCAGCCACGTGATCAGTGCATGATCAGCCACGTGAGCAGTGCAGATCACCCACGTGAGCAGTGCATCATAAGCTATGTGATCAGTGCATGCATAGTCACGTGATCAGTGTATGATCAGCTTCGTGATCAGTGCATAATCAGCCACGTGATCAGTGGATGATCAGGCCGCTGAAGAGTGCATTATCAGTCACGTGATCAGTGTAGTATAGCCATGTGATCAGTGCATGATCCGGCACGTGATCTGTGCATGATCAGGCACGTGATCAGTGCATGATCAGGCACGTGATCAGTGCATGATCAGTCACGTTATCATTGTATAATCAGCCACGTGATCAGTGCATGGTAGCCTCGTGACGAGTGTATGGCCATGTGATCAGTGCATGATAACCACGTGATCAGTGCATGATCAGTCACGTGATTAGTGCATGATCTGTCACTTGATCAGTGTATAATATCCACGTGATCAGTTAATGCGCCGTCATGTGATCAGTGCATGATACGCAAGGTAATCAGTGCATGATCAGTCACGTGATCATGGCATGCGCAGTCATGTGATCAGTGCATGACATCTACGCAATCAGTGCATAATCAGTCACGTGATCAATGCATGATCAGCCACGTGAACAGTGCATGATAGCCACGTAAGCATTGCATGAACAGGTACGTGTTCAGTTCATGCGCAGTCACGTGATCAGTGAATGATAGACATGTGATCAGTGCATGATAGCCACGTCAACAGTGCATGAACAGGTACGTGTCAGTTAATGCGCAGTCACGTGATCAGTGCATGTGCAGACACGTGATCAGTGTATGAACAGCCATGTGTTCAGTGCATGATAGACAAGTGATCAATGCATGATATCTACGTGATCAGTGCATGCTCAGTCACATGAGGAGTGCATGATCAGCCCCGTGATCAGTGCATGACAGCCACGTTATCATTGCCTTCAATTACGTGGTCAGTGAATGTGCAGTCACGTGATTCGTGCATGGGCAGACACGTGATCAGTGTATGATCAGCCACGAGTTCAGTGCATGATAGACACGTGATCAGTGCATGATAGCCACGTGATCATTGCCTACAATTACGTGAACAGTGCATGTGCAGTCACGTGATCAGTGCATGATAGCCACGTGATCAGTGAATGATCAGTCACGTGATCAGTGCCTGATCAGTAACGTGATCAGTGTATGATCATCCACATGATCAGTGCATGCGCAGTCACGTGATCAGTGCATTATAGCCACGTGATCAGTTCTTGATTAGTCACATGATCAGCACCATTCAGACACGAGATCACTGCATGCTAAGTCACGTGATCAGTTCCTGATCAATGACGTGATCAGTGCATGATCAGCGACGTGTTCAGTGCATGATCAGCCACTGGATCTCTGTATGATCAGCCACGAGATCAGTGCATGTGCAGTCACGTGATCAGTGTATGATCAGCCACGTGATCAGTGCATGCGCAGTCACGTGATCAGTGCATGATAGCCACGTGATCAGTTCTTGATTAGTCACATGATCAGCACCATTCAGACACGAGATCACTGCATGCTAAGTCACGTGATCAGTTCATGATCAATGACGTGATCAGTGCATGTGCAGTCACGTGATCAGTGTATGATCAGCCACGTGTTCAGGGCATGATAGCCAAGTGATCAATGCATGATAGCTAAGTGATCAGTGCATGCTCAGCCACATGATCACTGCATGATCAGCCATGTGATCAGTGCATGCACAGTCATGTGTTAAGTGTATGATCAGCTTCGTGATCAGTGCATGATAAGCCACGTGATCAGTGCATGATCAGCCACGTGATCAGTTCATGATCAGGCACGTGATCAGTGCATGATCAGTCACGTGATCATAGCATGCGCAGTCATGTGATCAGTGCATGACAGCTACGCCAACAGTGCATAATCAGTTACGTGATCAATGCATGATCAGCCACGTGATCAGTGCATGATAGCCATGTAAACAGTGCATGAACACGTACGTGTTCAGTTAATGCACACTCACATGATCAGTGCATGATACACACGTGATCAGTGTATGATCAACCACGTGATTAGTGCATAATCCACACCGTGATTACTGCATGATCAGCCACGTGATCAGTGTATGATCAGCCACGTGATCAGTGCAATATGAGCCACGTGATCATTGCATGCAGAGTCATGTGATCAGTGTATGATCAGCTTCATGATCATTGCATGATCAGCCACGTGATCAGTGCATGGTCAGGCTCGTGATCAGTGCATGTTCAGTCATGTGATCATTGTATGATCATCCACGTGATCAGTGCATGATCAGCCACGTGATCACTGTATTATCAGCCACGTGATCACTGCATGATCCACAACGTGATCAGTGCATGATCAGCCACGTGATCAGGGTATGATCAGCCACGTGTTTAGTGCACGATCACCCACGTGAGCAGTGCATCATAAGCCATGTGATTAGTGCATGCATTGTCACGTGATCAGTGTATGATCAGCTTCGGGATCAGTGCATAATCAGCCACGTGATCAGTGCATGATCAGGCCCATGAAGAGAGCATGATTAGTCATGTGATCTGTGTATGATAGCCATGTGATCAGTGCATATTCAGCCACGTGATCAGTGCATGATCAGGCACGTGATCAGTGGATGATCAGTCACCTGATCAGTGCATGATCATGCACGTGATCAGTGCATGATCAGGCACGGGATCAGTGCATGATGAGTCACGTGATCAGTGTATGATCAGCCACGTGATCAGTGCATGATAGCCACGTGACTAGTGTATGATCAGTCACGTGATCAGTTCATGATAGCCACTTTATCAGTGCATGGTCAGTCACGTGATTAGTGCATGATTTGTCACCTGATCAGTGTATAATATCCACGTGATCATTTCATGCGCTGTCATGTGATCAGTGCATGGTACGGAACGTGATCAGTGCATGATTAGTCACGTGATCAGTGCATGTGCAGTCATGTGATCAGTGCATGACAGCTACGCAATCAGTGCATAATTAGTCACGTGATCAATGCATGATCAGCCACGTGATCAGTGCATGATAGGCACGTCAACAGTGCATGAATAGGTACGTGTTCAGTTAATGCGCAGTCATGTGACCAGTGCATGATAGACACGCGATCAGTGCATGATAGCCACGTGATCAGTGCATGTGCAGTCACGTGATCATTGTATGATCAGCCACGTGAACAGTGCATGATCAGCCATGTGATCAGTGTATGATCAAGCACGTGATCACTGCATGATCAGTCACGTGATCATAGCATGCGCAGTCATGTGATCAGTGCATGACAGCTACGCCATCAGTGCATAATCAGTTACGTGATCAATGCATGATCAGCCACGTGATCAGTGCATGATTTCCACGTAAACAGTGCATGAACAGGTACGTGTTCAGTACATGCGCAGTCACGTGATCAGTGCATGATAGACAAGTAATCAGTGCATGATAGCCACGTGATCAGTGCATGATCGGTCACGTGATCAGTGCCTGCCCAGTCACGTGAACAGTGTAGGATCAGCCACGTGATCAGTGCATGATAGCCAGCTGATCAGTGCATGGTAAGCAACGTGATTAGTGCATGATTAGCCACGTTATCAGTGCATGATCAGCCACGTGATCACTGTATGATCAGCCACGTGATCAGTCCATGTGCAGTCATGTGATCAGTGTATGATCAGTCATGTGTTCAGTGAATGATAGACAAGTGATCAATGCATGATATCTACGTGATCAGTGCATGCTCAGACACATGAGCAGTGCATGATCAGCCCCGTGATCAGTGCATGACAGCCACGTTCTCATTGCCTTCAATTATGTGGTCAGTGAATGTGCAGTCACGTTATTCGTGCATGGGTAGACACGTGATCAGTGTATGATCAGCCACGTGTTCAGTGCATGATAGACACGTGATCAGTGCATGATAGCCACGTAATCATTGCATACAATTACGTTAACAGTGCATGTGCAGTCACGTGATCAGTGTATGATAGACATGTGATCAGTGAATGATCAGTCACGTGATCAGTGCCTGACCAGTAACGTGATCAGTGTATGATCATCCACATGATCAGTGCATGCGCAGTCACGTGATCAGTGCATTATAACCACGTGATCAGCTCTTGATTAGTCACATGATCAGCACCATTCAGACACGAGATCACTGCATGCTAAGTCACGTGATCAGTTCATGATCAGCCACGTGATCAGTGCATGCTCCGCAATGTGATTAGTGCATGATCAGCCACTTGGTTAGTGTATGATTAACCACGTGATCAGTGCATTATCTGCCACATGATCAGTGCATGATCTGCCACGTAATCAATGCATGCACTGTCACGTGATCAGTGTAAGATCAGCTTCGTGATCAGTGCATGATTAGTTACGTGATCAATGTATGATTAGCCACGTGATCAGTGCATGATAGCCACGTGATCAGTGCATGATCAGTCACGTGATCATGGCATGTGAACGCATGTGATCAGTGCATGACAGCCTACGCAATCAGTGCATAATCATTCACGTGATCAATGCATGATCAGCCACGTGATCAGTGCATGATAGCCACGAAAACAGTGCATGAACAGGTCCGTAATCAGTTCAAGCGCAGTCACGTGATCAGTGCATGATAGCCACGTGAACCGTGCATGATCTGTCACGTGATCAGTGTATGCACAGTCACGTGATCAGTGTATGAGCAGCCACGTGATCAGTGCAATATGAGCCAAGTGATCAGTGCATGCACAGTCATGTGGTCAGTGTATGATCAACTTCATGATCAGTGCAAGATTAGCCACGTGATCAGTGCATGCTCAACCTCGTGATCAGTGCATGATCAGTCATGTGATCATTGTATGATCATCCACGTGATCAGTACATGATAGTCACGTAAACAGTGCATGAACAGGTACGTGTTCAGTACATGCGCAGTCACGTGATCAGTGCATGACAGACAAGTGATCAGTGCATGATAGCCACGTGATCAGTGCATGATCGGTTACGTGATCAGTGCATGCGCAGTCACGTGATCAGTGTATGATCAGCCACGTGATCAGTGCATGATAGCCACCTGATTAGTGCATTGTAAGCAACGTGATTAGTGCATGATTAGCCACGTTATCAGCCCATGATCAGCGAGTTATCAGTGCATGATCAGCCATGTGATCAGTGCATGCACAGTCACGTGATCAGTGTATGATCAGCTTGGTGATCAGTGCATGATCAGCCACGTGATCAGTGCATGATCAGCCACGTGAGCAGTGCAGATCACCCACGTGAGCAGTGCATCATAAGCTATGTGATCAGTGCATGCATAGTCACGTGATCAGTGTATGATCAGCTTCGTGATCAGTGCATAATCAGCCACGTGATCAGTGGATGATCAGGCCGCTGAAGAGTGCATTATCAGTCACGTGATCAGTGTAGTATAGCCATGTGATCAGTGCATGATCCGGCACGTGATCTGTGCATGATCAGGCACGTGATCAGTGCATGATCAGGCACGTGATCAGTGCATGATCAGTCACGTTATCATTGTATAATCAGCCACGTGATCAGTGCATGGTAGCCTCGTGACGAGTGTATGGCCATGTGATCAGTGCATGATAACCACGTGATCAGTGCATGATCAGTCACGTGATTAGTGCATGATCTGTCACTTGATCAGTGTATAATATCCACGTGATCAGTTAATGCGCCGTCATGTGATCAGTGCATGATACGCAAGGTAATCAGTGCATGATCAGTCACGTGATCATGGCATGCGCAGTCATGTGATCAGTGCATGACATCTACGCAATCAGTGCATAATCAGTCACGTGATCAATGCATGATCAGCCACGTGAACAGTGCATGATAGCCACGTAAGCATTGCATGAACAGGTACGTGTTCAGTTCATGCGCAGTCACGTGATCAGTGAATGATAGACATGTGATCAGTGCATGATAGCCACGTCAACAGTGCATGAACAGGTACGTGTCAGTTAATGCGCAGTCACGTGATCAGTGCATGTGCAGACACGTGATCAGTGTATGAACAGCCATGTGTTCAGTGCATGATAGACAAGTGATCAATGCATGATATCTACGTGATCAGTGCATGCTCAGTCACATGAGGAGTGCATGATCAGCCCCGTGATCAGTGCATGACAGCCACGTTATCATTGCCTTCAATTACGTGGTCAGTGAATGTGCAGTCACGTGATTCGTGCATGGGCAGACACGTGATCAGTGTATGATCAGCCACGAGTTCAGTGCATGATAGACACGTGATCAGTGCATGATAGCCACGTGATCATTGCCTACAATTACGTGAACAGTGCATGTGCAGTCACGTGATCAGTGCATGATAGCCACGTGATCAGTGAATGATCAGTCACGTGATCAGTGCCTGATCAGTAACGTGATCAGTGTATGATCATCCACATGATCAGTGCATGCACAGTCACGTGATCAGTGCATTATAGCCACGTGATCAGTTCTTGATTAGTCACATGATCAGCACCATTCAGACACGAGATCACTGCATGCTAAGTCACGTGATCAGTTCCTGATCAATGACGTGATCAGTGCATGATCAGCGACGTGTTCAGTGCATGATCAGCCACTGGATCTCTGTATGATCAGCCACGAGATCAGTGCATGTGCAGTCACGTGATCAGTGTATGATCAGCCACGTGATCAGTGCATGATAGCCACGTGATCAGTTCTTGATTAGTCACATGATCAGCACCATTCAGACACGAGATCACTGCATGCTAAGTCACGTGATCAGTTCATGATCAATGACGTGATCAGTGCATGTGCAGTCACGTGATCAGTGTATGATCAGCCACGTGTTCAGGGCATGATAGCCAAGTGATCAATGCATGATAGCTAAGTGATCAGTGCATGCTCAGCCACATGATCACTGCATGATCAGCCATGTGATCAGTGCATGCACAGTCATGTGTTAAGTGTATGATCAGCTTCGTGATCAGTGCATGATAAGCCACGTGATCAGTGCATGATCAGCCACGTGATCAGTTCATGATCAGGCACGTGATCAGTGCATGATCAGTCACGTGATCATAGCATGCGCAGTCATGTGATCAGTGCATGACAGCTACGCCAACAGTGCATAATCAGTTACGTGATCAATGCATGATCAGCCACGTGATCAGTGCATGATAGCCATGTAAACAGTGCATGAACACGTACGTGTTCAGTTAATGCACACTCACATGATCAGTGCATGATACACACGTGATCAGTGTATGATCAACCACGTGATTAGTGCATAATCCACACCGTGATTACTGCATGATCAGCCACGTGATCAGTGTATGATCAGCCACGTGATCAGTGCAATATGAGCCACGTGATCATTGCATGCAGAGTCATGTGATCAGTGTATGATCAGCTTCATGATCATTGCATGATCAGCCACGTGATCAGTGCATGGTCAGGCTCGTGATCAGTGCATGTTCAGTCATGTGATCATTGTATGATCATCCACGTGATCAGTGCATGATCAGCCACGTGATCACTGTATTATCAGCCACGTGATCACTGCATGATCCACAACGTGATCAGTGCATGATCAGCCACGTGATCAGGGTATGATCAGCCACGTGTTTAGTGCACGATCACCCACGTGAGCAGTGCATCATAAGCCATGTGATTAGTGCATGCATTGTCACGTGATCAGTGTATGATCAGCTTCGGGATCAATGCATAATCAGCCACGTGATCAGTGCAATGATCAGGCCCATGAAGAGAGCATGATTAGTCATGTGATCTGTGTATGATAGCCATGTGATCAGTGCATATTCAGCCACGTGATCAGTGCATGATCAGGCACGTGATCAGTGGATGATCAGTCACCTGATCAGTGCATGATCATGCACGTGATCAGTGCATGATCAGGCACGGGATCAGTGCATGATCAGTCACGTGATCAGTGTATGATCAGCCACGTGATCAGTGCATGATAGCCACGTGACTAGTGTATGATCAGTCACGTGATCAGTTCATGATAGCCACTTTATCAGTGCATGGTCAGTCACGTGATTAGTGCATGATTTGTCACCTGATCAGTGTATAATATCCACGTGATCATTTCATGCGCTGTCATGTGATCAGTGCATGGTACGGAACGTGATCAGTGCATGATTAGTCACGTGATCAGTGCATGTGCAGTCATGTGATCAGTGCATGACAGCTACGCAATCAGTGCATAATTAGTCACGTGATCAATGCATGATCAGCCACGTGATCAGTGCATGATAGGCACGTCAACAGTGCATGAATAGGTACGTGTTCAGTTAATGCGCAGTCATGTGACCAGTGCATGATAGACACGCGATCAGTGCATGATAGCCACGTGATCAGTGCATGTGCAGTCACGTGATCATTGTATGATCAGCCACGTGAACAGTGCATGATCAGCCATGTGATCAGTGTATGATCAAGCACGTGATCACTGCATGATCAGTCACGTGATCATAGCATGCGCAGTCATGTGATCAGTGCATGACAGCTACGCCATCAGTGCATAATCAGTTACGTGATCAATGCATGATCAGCCACGTGATCAGTGCATGATTTCCACGTAAACAGTGCATGAACAGGTACGTGTTCAGTACATGCGCAGTCACGTGATCAGTGCATGATAGACAAGTAATCAGTGCATGATAGCCACGTGATCAGTGCATGATCGGTCACGTGATCAGTGCCTGCCCAGTCACGTGAACAGTGTAGGATCAGCCACGTGATCAGTGCATGATAGCCAGCTGATCAGTGCATGGTAAGCAACGTGATTAGTGCATGATTAGCCACGTTATCAGTGCATGATCAGCCACGTGATCACTGTATGATCAGCCACGTGATCAGTCCATGTGCAGTCATGTGATCAGTGTATGATCAGTCATGTGTTCAGTGAATGATAGACAAGTGATCAATGCATGATATCTACGTGATCAGTGCATGCTCAGTCACATGAGCAGTGCATGATCAGCCCCGTGATCAGTGCATGACAGCCACGTTCTCATTGCCTTCAATTATGTGGTCAGTGAATGTGCAGTCACGTTATTCGTGCATGGGTAGACACGTGATCAGTGTATGATCAGCCACGTGTTCAGTGCATGATAGACACGTGATCAGTGCATGATAGCCACGTAATCATTGCATACAATTACGTTAACAGTGCATGTGCAGTCACGTGATCAGTGTATGATAGACATGTGATCAGTGAATGATCAGTCACGTGATCAGTGCCTGACCAGTAACGTGATCAGTGTATGATCATCCACATGATCAGTGCATGCGCAGTCACGTGATCAGTGCATTATAACCACGTGATCAGCTCTTGATTAGTCACATGATCAGCACCATTCAGACACGAGATCACTGCATGCTAAGTCACGTGATCAGTTCATGATCAGCCACGTGATCAGTGCATGCTCCGCAATGTGATTAGTGCATGATCAGCCACTTGGTTAGTGTATGATTAACCACGTGATCAGTGCATTATCTGCCACATGATCAGTGCATGATCTGCCACGTAATCAATGCATGCACTGTCACGTGATCAGTGTAAGATCAGCTTCGTGATCAGTGCATGATTAGTTACGTGATCAATGTATGATTAGCCACGTGATCAGTGCATGATAGCCACGTGATCAGTGCATGATCAGTCACGTGATCATGGCATGTGAACGCATGTGATCAGTGCATGACAGCCTACGCAATCAGTGCATAATCATTCACGTGATCAATGCATGATCAGCCACGTGATCAGTGCATGATAGCCACGAAAACAGTGCATGAACAGGTCCGTAATCAGTTCAAGCGCAGTCACGTGATCAGTGCATGATAGCCACGTGAACCGTGCATGATCTGTCACGTGATCAGTGTATGCACAGTCACGTGATCAGTGTATGAGCAGCCACGTGATCAGTGCAATATGAGCCAAGTGATCAGTGCATGCACAGTCATGTGGTCAGTGTATGATCAACTTCATGATCAGTGCAAGATTAGCCACGTGATCAGTGCATGCTCAACCTCGTGATCAGTGCATGATCAGTCATGTGATCATTGTATGATCATCCACGTGATCAGTACATGATAGTCACGTAAACAGTGCATGAACAGGTACGTGTTCAGTACATGCGCAGTCACGTGATCAGTGCATGACAGACAAGTGATCAGTGCATGATAGCCACGTGATCAGTGCATGATCGGTTACGTGATCAGTGCATGCGCAGTCACGTGATCAGTGTATGATCAGCCACGTGATCAGTGCATGATAGCCACCTGATTAGTGCATTGTAAGCAACGTGATTAGTGCATGATTAGCCACGTTATCAGCCCATGATCAGCGAGGTTATCAGTGCATGATCAGCCATGTGATCAGTGCATGCACAGTCACGTGATCAGTGTATGATCAGCTTGGTGATCAGTGCATGATCAGCCACGTGATCAGTGCATGATCAGCCACGTGAGCAGTGCAGATCACCCACGTGAGCAGTGCATCATAAGCTATGTGATCAGTGCATGCATAGTCACGTGATCAGTGTATGATCAGCTTTGTGATCAGTGCATAATCAGCCACGTGATCAGTGGATGATCAGGCCGCTGAAGAGTGCATTATCAGTCACGTGATCAGTGTAGTATAGCCATGTGATCAGTGCATGATCCGGCACGTGATCTGTGCATGATCAGGCACGTGATCAGTGCATGATCAGGCACGTGATCAGTGCATGATCAGTCACGTTATCATTGTATAATCAGCCACGTGATCAGTGCATGGTAGCCTCGTGACGAGTGTATGGCCATGTGATCAGTGCATGATAACCACGTGATCAGTGCATGATCAGTCACGTGATTAGTGCATGATCTGTCACTTGATCAGTGTATAATATCCACGTGATCAGTTAATGCGCCGTCATGTGATCAGTGCATGATACGCAAGGTAATCAGTGCATGATCAGTCACGTGATCATGGCATGCGCAGTCATGTGATCAGTGCATGACATCTACGCAATCAGTGCATAATCAGTCACGTGATCAATGCATGATCAGCCACGTGAACAGTGCATGATAGCCACGTAAGCATTGCATGAACAGGTACGTGATCAGTTCATGCGCAGTCACGTGATCAGTGAATGATAGACATGTGATCAGTGCATGATAGCCACGTCAACAGTGCATGAACAGGTACGTGTCAGTTAATGCGCAGTCACGTGATCAGTGCATGTGCAGACACGTGATCAGTGTATGAACAGCCATGTGTTCAGTGCATGATAGACAAGTGATCAATGCATGATATCTACGTGATCAGTGCATGCTCAGTCACATGAGGAGTGCATGATCAGCCCCGTGATCAGTGCATGACAGCCACGTTATCATTGCCTTCAATTACGTGGTCAGTGAATGTGCAGTCACGTGATTCGTGCATGGGCAGACACGTGATCAGTGTATGATCAGCCACGAGTTCAGTGCATTATAGACACGTGATCAGTGCATGATAGCCACGTGATCATTGCCTACAATTACGTGAACAGTGCATGTGCAGTCACGTGATCAGTGCATGATAGCCACGTGATCAGTGAATGATCAGTCACGTGATCAGTGCCTGATCAGTAACGTGATCAGTGTATGATCATCCACATGATCAGTGCATGCACAGTCACGTGATCAGTGCATTATAGCCACGTGATCAGTTCTTGATTAGTCACATGATCAGCACCATTCAGACACGAGATCACTGCATGCTAAGTCACGTGATCAGTTCCTGATCAATGACGTGATCAGTGCATGATCAGCGACGTGTTCAGTGCATGATCAGCCACTGGATCTCTGTATGATCAGCCACGAGATCAGTGCATGTGCAGTCACGTGATCAGTGTATGATCAGCCACGTGATCAGTGCATGATAGCCACGTGATCAGTTCTTGATTAGTCACATGATCAGCACCATTCAGACACGAGATCACTGCATGCTAAGTCACGTGATCAGTTCATGATCAATGACGTGATCAGTGCATGTGCAGTCACGTGATCAGTGTATGATCAGCCACGTGTTCAGGGCATGATAGCCAAGTGATCAATGCATGATAGCTAAGTGATCAGTGCATGCTCAGCCACATGATCACTGCATGATCAGCCATGTGATCAGTGCATGCACAGTCATGTGTTAAGTGTATGATCAGCTTCGTGATCAGTGCATGATAAGCCACGTGATCAGTGCATGATCAGCCACGTGATCAGTTCATGATCAGGCACGTGATCAGTGCATGATCAGTCACGTGATCATAGCATGCGCAGTCATGTGATCAGTGCATGACAGCTACGCCAACAGTGCATAATCAGTTACGTGATCAATGCATGATCAGCCACGTGATCAGTGCATGATAGCCATGTAAACAGTGCATGAACACGTACGTGTTCAGTTAATGCACACTCCCATGATCAGTGCATGATACACACGTGATCAGTGTATGATCAACCACGTGATTAGTGCATAATCCACACCGTGATTACTGCATGATCAGCCACGTGATCAGTGTATGATCAGCCACGTGATCAGTGCAATATGAGCCACGTGATCATTGCATGCAGAGTCATGTGATCAGTGTATGATCAGCTTCATGATCATTGCATGATCAGCCACGTGATCAGTGCATGGTCAGGCTCGTGATCAGTGCATGTTCAGTCATGTGATCATTGTATGATCATCCACGTGATCAGTGCATGATCAGCCACGTGATCACTGTATTATCAGCCACGTGATCACTGCATGATCCACAACGTGATCAGTGCATGATCAGCCACGTGATCAGGGTATGATCAGCCACGTGTTTAGTGCACGATCACCCACGTGAGCAGTGCATCATAAGCCATGTGATTAGTGCATGCATTGTCACGTGATCAGTGTATGATCAGCTTCGGGATCAGTGCATAATCAGCCACGTGATCAGTGCATGATCAGGCCCATGAAGAGAGCATGATTAGTCATGTGATCTGTGTATGATAGCCATGTGATCAGTGCATATTCAGCCACGTGATCAGTGCATGATCAGGCACGTGATCAGTGGATGATCAGTCACCTGATCAGTGCATGATCATGCACGTGATCAGTGCATGATCAGGCACGGGATCAGTGCATGATCAGTCACGTGATCAGTGTATGATCAGCCACGTGATCAGTGCATGATAGCCACGTGACTAGTGTATGATCAGTCACGTGATCAGTTCATGATAGCCACTTTATCAGTGCATGGTCAGTCACGTGATTAGTGCATGATTTGTCACCTGATCAGTGTATAATATCCACGTGATCATTTCATGCGCTGTCATGTGATCAGTGCATGGTACGGAACGTGATCAGTGCATGATTAGTCACGTGATCAGTGCATGTGCAGTCATGTGATCAGTGCATGACAGCTACGCAATCAGTGCATAATTAGTCACGTGATCAATGCATGATCAGCCACGTGATCAGTGCATGATAGGCACGTCAACAGTGCATGAATAGGTACGTGTTCAGTTAATGCGCAGTCATGTGACCAGTGCATGATAGACACGCGATCAGTGCATGATAGCCACGTGATCAGTGCATGTGCAGTCACGTGATCATTGTATGATCAGCCACGTGAACAGTGCATGATCAGCCATGTGATCAGTGTATGATCAAGCACGTGATCACTGCATGATCAGTCACGTGATCATAGCATGCGCAGTCATGTGATCAGTGCATGACAGCTACGCCATCAGTGCATAATCAGTTACGTGATCAATGCATGATCAGCCACGTGATCAGTGCATGATTTCCACGTAAACAGTGCATGAACAGGTACGTGTTCAGTACATGCGCAGTCACGTGATCAGTGCATGATAGACAAGTAATCAGTGCATGATAGCCACGTGATCAGTGCATGATCGGTCACGTGATCAGTGCCTGCCCAGTCACGTGAACAGTGTAGGATCAGCCACGTGATCAGTGCATGATAGCCAGCTGATCAGTGCATGGTAAGCAACGTGATTAGTGCATGATTAGCCACGTTATCAGTGCATGATCAGCCACGTGATCACTGTATGATCAGCCACGTGATCAGTCCATGTGCAGTCATGTGATCAGTGTATGATCAGTCATGTGTTCAGTGAATGATAGACAAGTGATCAATGCATGATATCTACGTGATCAGTGCATGCTCAGTCACATGAGCAGTGCATGATCAGCCCCGTGATCAGTGCATGACAGCCACGTTCTCATTGCCTTCAATTATGTGGTCAGTGAATGTGCAGTCACGTTATTCGTGCATGGGTAGACACGTGATCAGTGTATGATCAGCCACGTGTTCAGTGCATGATAGACACGTGATCAGTGCATGATAGCCACGTAATCATTGCATACAATTACGTTAACAGTGCATGTGCAGTCACGTGATCAGTGTATGATAGACATGTGATCAGTGAATGATCAGTCACGTGATCAGTGCCTGACCAGTAACGTGATCAGTGTATGATCATCCACATGATCAGTGCATGCGCAGTCACGTGATCAGTGCATTATAACCACGTGATCAGCTCTTGATTAGTCACATGATCAGCACCATTCAGACACGAGATCACTGCATGCTAAGTCACGTGATCAGTTCATGATCAGCCACGTGATCAGTGCATGCTCCGCAATGTGATTAGTGCATGATCAGCCACTTGGTTAGTGTATGATTAACCACGTGATCAGTGCATTATCTGCCACATGATCAGTGCATGATCTGCCACGTAATCAATGCATGCACTGTCACGTGATCAGTGTAAGATCAGCTTCGTGATCAGTGCATGATTAGTTACGTGATCAATGTATGATTAGCCACGTGATCAGTGCATGATAGCCACGTGATCAGTGCATGATCAGTCACGTGATCATGGCATGTGAACGCATGTGATCAGTGCATGACAGCCTACGCAATCAGTGCATAATCATTCACGTGATCAATGCATGATCAGCCACGTGATCAGTGCATGATAGCCACGAAAACAGTGCATGAACAGGTCCGTAATCAGTTCAAGCGCAGTCACGTGATCAGTGCATGATAGCCACGTGAACCGTGCATGATCTGTCACGTGATCAGTGTATGCACAGTCACGTGATCAGTGTATGAGCAGCCACGTGATCAGTGCAATATGAGCCAAGTGATCAGTGCATGCACAGTCATGTGGTCAGTGTATGATCAACTTCATGATCAGTGCAAGATTAGCCACGTGATCAGTGCATGCTCAACCTCGTGATCAGTGCATGATCAGTCATGTGATCATTGTATGATCATCCACGTGATCAGTACATGATAGTCACGTAAACAGTGCATGAACAGGTACGTGTTCAGTACATGCGCAGTCACGTGATCAGTGCATGACAGACAAGTGATCAGTGCATGATAGCCACGTGATCAGTGCATGATCGGTTACGTGATCAGTGCATGCGCAGTCACGTGATCAGTGTATGATCAGCCACGTGATCAGTGCATGATAGCCACCTGATTAGTGCATTGTAAGCAACGTGATTAGTGCATGATTAGCCACGTTATCAGCCCATGATCAGCGAGGTTATCAGTGCATGATCAGCCATGTGATCAGTGCATGCACAGTCACGTGATCAGTGTATGATCAGCTTGGTGATCAGTGCATGATCAGCCACGTGATCAGTGCATGATCAGCCACGTGAGCAGTGCAGATCACCCACGTGAGCAGTGCATCATAAGCTATGTGATCAGTGCATGCATAGTCACGTGATCAGTGTATGATCAGCTTCGTGATCAGTGCATAATCAGCCACGTGATCAGTGGATGATCAGGCCGCTGAAGAGTGCATTATCAGTCACGTGATCAGTGTAGTATAGCCATGTGATCAGTGCATGATCCGGCACGTGATCTGTGCATGATCAGGCACGTGATCAGTGCATGATCAGGCACGTGATCAGTGCATGATCAGTCACGTTATCATTGTATAATCAGCCACGTGATCAGTGCATGGTAGCCTCGTGACGAGTGTATGGCCATGTGATCAGTGCATGATAACCACGTGATCAGTGCATGATCAGTCACGTGATTAGTGCATGATCTGTCACTTGATCAGTGTATAATATCCACGTGATCAGTTAATGCGCCGTCATGTGATCAGTGCATGATACGCAAGGTAATCAGTGCATGATCAGTCACGTGATCATGGCATGCGCAGTCATGTGATCAGTGCATGACATCTACGCAATCAGTGCATAATCAGTCACGTGATCAATGCATGATCAGCCACGTGAACAGTGCATGATAGCCACGTAAGCATTGCATGAACAGGTACGTGTTCAGTTCATGCGCAGTCACGTGATCAGTGAATGATAGACATGTGATCAGTGCATGATAGCCACGTCAACAGTGCATGAACAGGTACGTGTCAGTTAATGCGCAGTCACGTGATCAGTGCATGTGCAGACACGTGATCAGTGTATGAACAGCCATGTGTTCAGTGCATGATAGACAAGTGATCAATGCATGATATCTACGTGATCAGTGCATGCTCAGTCACATGAGGAGTGCATGATCAGCCCCGTGATCAGTGCATGACAGCCACGTTATCATTGCCTTCAATTACGTGGTCAGTGAATGTGCAGTCACGTGATTCGTGCATGGGCAGACACGTGATCAGTGTATGATCAGCCACGAGTTCAGTGCATTATAGACACGTGATCAGTGCATGATAGCCACGTGATCATTGCCTACAATTACGTGAACAGTGCATGTGCAGTCACGTGATCAGTGCATGATAGCCACGTGATCAGTGAATGATCAGTCACGTGATCAGTGCCTGATCAGTAACGTGATCAGTGTATGATCATCCACATGATCAGTGCATGCACAGTCACGTGATCAGTGCATTATAGCCACGTGATCAGTTCTTGATTAGTCACATGATCAGCACCATTCAGACACGAGATCACTGCATGCTAAGTCACGTGATCAGTTCCTGATCAATGACGTGATCAGTGCATGATCAGCGACGTGTTCAGTGCATGATCAGCCACTGGATCTCTGTATGATCAGCCACGAGATCAGTGCATGTGCAGTCACGTGATCAGTGTATGATCAGCCACGTGATCAGTGCATGCGCAGTCACGTGATCAGTGCATGATAGCCACGTGATCAGTTCTTGATTAGTCACATGATCAGCACCATTCAGACACGAGATCACTGCATGCTAAGTCACGTGATCAGTTCATGATCAATGACGTGATCAGTGCATGTGCAGTCACGTGATCAGTGTATGATCAGCCACGTGTTCAGGGCATGATAGCCAAGTGATCAATGCATGATAGCTAAGTGATCAGTGCATGCTCAGCCACATGATCACTGCATGATCAGCCATGTGATCAGTGCATGCACAGTCATGTGTTAAGTGTATGATCAGCTTCGTGATCAGTGCATGATAAGCCACGTGATCAGTGCATGATCAGCCACGTGATCAGTTCATGATCAGGCACGTGATCAGTGCATGATCAGTCACGTGATCATAGCATGCGCAGTCATGTGATCAGTGCATGACAGCTACGCCAACAGTGCATAATCAGTTACGTGATCAATGCATGATCAGCCACGTGATCAGTGCATGATAGCCATGTAAACAGTGCATGAACACGTACGTGTTCAGTTAATGCACACTCCCATGATCAGTGCATGATACACACGTGATCAGTGTATGATCAACCACGTGATTAGTGCATAATCCACACCGTGATTACTGCATGATCAGCCACGTGATCAGTGTATGATCAGCCACGTGATCAGTGCAATATGAGCCACGTGATCATTGCATGCAGAGTCATGTGATCAGTGTATGATCAGCTTCATGATCATTGCATGATCAGCCACGTGATCAGTGCATGGTCAGGCTCGTGATCAGTGCATGTTCAGTCATGTGATCATTGTATGATCATCCACGTGATCAGTGCATGATCAGCCACGTGATCACTGTATTATCAGCCACGTGATCACTGCATGATCCACAACGTGATCAGTGCATGATCAGCCACGTGATCAGGGTATGATCAGCCACGTGTTTAGTGCACGATCACCCACGTGAGCAGTGCATCATAAGCCATGTGATTAGTGCATGCATTGTCACGTGATCAGTGTATGATCAGCTTCGGGATCAGTGCATAATCAGCCACGTGATCAGTGCATGATCAGGCCCATGAAGAGAGCATGATTAGTCATGTGATCTGTGTATGATAGCCATGTGATCAGTGCATATTCAGCCACGTGATCAGTGCATGATCAGGCACGTGATCAGTGGATGATCAGTCACCTGATCAGTGCATGATCATGCACGTGATCAGTGCATGATCAGGCACGGGATCAGTGCATGATCAGTCACGTGATCAGTGTATGATCAGCCACGTGATCAGTGCATGATAGCCACGTGACTAGTGTATGATCAGTCACGTGATCAGTTCATGATAGCCACTTTATCAGTGCATGGTCAGTCACGTGATTAGTGCATGATTTGTCACCTGATCAGTGTATAATATCCACGTGATCATTTCATGCGCTGTCATGTGATCAGTGCATGGTACGGAACGTGATCAGTGCATGATTAGTCACGTGATCAGTGCATGTGCAGTCATGTGATCAGTGCATGACAGCTACGCAATCAGTGCATAATTAGTCACGTGATCAATGCATGATCAGCCACGTGATCAGTGCATGATAGGCACGTCAACAGTGCATGAATAGGTACGTGTTCAGTTAATGCGCAGTCATGTGACCAGTGCATGATAGACACGTGATCAGTGCATGATAGCCACGTGATCAGTGCATGTGCAGTCACGTGATCATTGTATGATCAGCCACGTGAACAGTGCATGATCAGCCATGTGATCAGTGTATGATCAAGCACGTGATCACTGCATGATCAGTCACGTGATCATAGCATGCGCAGTCATGTGATCAGTGCATGACAGCTACGCCATCAGTGCATAATCAGTTACGTGATCAATGCATGATCAGCCACGTGATCAGTGCATGATTTCCACGTAAACAGTGCATGAACAGGTACGTGTTCAGTACATGCGCAGTCACGTGATCAGTGCATGATAGACAAGTAATCAGTGCATGATAGCCACGTGATCAGTGCATGATCGGTCACGTGATCAGTGCCTGCCCAGTCACGTGAACAGTGTAGGATCAGCCACGTGATCAGTGCATGATAGCCAGCTGATCAGTGCATGGTAAGCAACGTGATTAGTGCATGATTAGCCACGTTATCAGTGCATGATCAGCCACGTGATCACTGTATGATCAGCCACGTGATCAGTCCATGTGCAGTCATGTGATCAGTGTATGATCAGTCATGTGTTCAGTGAATGATAGACAAGTGATCAATGCATGATATCTACGTGATCAGTGCATGCTCAGTCACATGAGCAGTGCATGATCAGCCCCGTGATCAGTGCATGACAGCCACGTTCTCATTGCCTTCAATTATGTGGTCAGTGAATGTGCAGTCACGTTATTCGTGCATGGGTAGACACGTGATCAGTGTATGATCAGCCACGTGTTCAGTGCATGATAGACACGTGATCAGTGCATGATAGCCACGTAATCATTGCATACAATTACGTTAACAGTGCATGTGCAGTCACGTGATCAGTGTATGATAGACATGTGATCAGTGAATGATCAGTCACGTGATCAGTGCCTGACCAGTAACGTGATCAGTGTATGATCATCCACATGATCAGTGCATGCGCAGTCACGTGATCAGTGCATTATAACCACGTGATCAGCTCTTGATTAGTCACATGATCAGCACCATTCAGACACGAGATCACTGCATGCTAAGTCACGTGATCAGTTCATGATCAGCCACGTGATCAGTGCATGCTCCGCAATGTGATTAGTGCATGATCAGCCACTTGGTTAGTGTATGATTAACCACGTGATCAGTGCATTATCTGCCACATGATCAGTGCATGATCTGCCACGTAATCAATGCATGCACTGTCACGTGATCAGTGTAAGATCAGCTTCGTGATCAGTGCATGATTAGTTACGTGATCAATGTATGATTAGCCACGTGATCAGTGCATGATAGCCACGTGATCAGTGCATGATCAGTCACGTGATCATGGCATGTGAACGCATGTGATCAGTGCATGACAGCCTACGCAATCAGTGCATAATCATTCACGTGATCAATGCATGATCAGCCACGTGATCAGTGCATGATAGCCACGAAAACAGTGCATGAACAGGTCCGTAATCAGTTCAAGCGCAGTCACGTGATCAGTGCATGATAGCCACGTGAACCGTGCATGATCTGTCACGTGATCAGTGTATGCACAGTCACGTGATCAGTGTATGAGCAGCCACGTGATCAGTGCAATATGAGCCAAGTGATCAGTGCATGCACAGTCATGTGGTCAGTGTATGATCAACTTCATGATCAGTGCAAGATTAGCCACGTGATCAGTGCATGCTCAACCTCGTGATCAGTGCATGATCAGTCATGTGATCATTGTATGATCATCCACGTGATCAGTACATGATAGTCACGTAAACAGTGCATGAACAGGTACGTGTTCAGTACATGCGCAGTCACGTGATCAGTGCATGACAGACAAGTGATCAGTGCATGATAGCCACGTGATCAGTGCATGATCGGTTACGTGATCAGTGCATGCGCAGTCACGTGATCAGTGTATGATCAGCCACGTGATCAGTGCATGATAGCCACCTGATTAGTGCATTGTAAGCAACGTGATTAGTGCATGATTAGCCACGTTATCAGCCCATGATCAGCGAGGTTATCAGTGCATGATCAGCCATGTGATCAGTGCATGCACAGTCACGTGATCAGTGTATGATCAGCTTGGTGATCAGTGCATGATCAGCCACGTGATCAGTGCATGATCAGCCACGTGAGCAGTGCAGATCACCCACGTGAGCAGTGCATCATAAGCTATGTGATCAGTGCATGCATAGTCACGTGATCAGTGTATGATCAGCTTCGTGATCAGTGCATAATCAGCCACGTGATCAGTGGATGATCAGGCCGCTGAAGAGTGCATTATCAGTCACGTGATCAGTGTAGTATAGCCATGTGATCAGTGCATGATCCGGCACGTGATCTGTGCATGATCAGGCACGTGATCAGTGCATGATCAGGCACGTGATCAGTGCATGATCAGTCACGTTATCATTGTATAATCAGCCACGTGATCAGTGCATGGTAGCCTCGTGACGAGTGTATGGCCATGTGATCAGTGCATGATAACCACGTGATCAGTGCATGATCAGTCACGTGATTAGTGCATGATCTGTCACTTGATCAGTGTATAATATCCACGTGATCAGTTAATGCGCCGTCATGTGATCAGTGCATGATACGCAAGGTAATCAGTGCATGATCAGTCACGTGATCATGGCATGCGCAGTCATGTGATCAGTGCATGACATCTACGCAATCAGTGCATAATCAGTCACGTGATCAATGCATGATCAGCCACGTGAACAGTGCATGATAGCCACGTAAGCATTGCATGAACAGGTACGTGTTCAGTTCATGCGCAGTCACGTGATCAGTGAATGATAGACATGTGATCAGTGCATGATAGCCACGTCAACAGTGCATGAACAGGTACGTGTCAGTTAATGCGCAGTCACGTGATCAGTGCATGTGCAGACACGTGATCAGTGTATGAACAGCCATGTGTTCAGTGCATGATAGACAAGTGATCAATGCATGATATCTACGTGATCAGTGCATGCTCAGTCACATGAGGAGTGCATGATCAGCCCCGTGATCAGTGCATGACAGCCACGTTATCATTGCCTTCAATTACGTGGTCAGTGAATGTGCAGTCACGTGATTCGTGCATGGGCAGACACGTGATCAGTGTATGATCAGCCACGAGTTCAGTGCATTATAGACACGTGATCAGTGCATGATAGCCACGTGATCATTGCCTACAATTACGTGAACAGTGCATGTGCAGTCACGTGATCAGTGCATGATAGCCACGTGATCAGTGAATGATCAGTCACGTGATCAGTGCCTGATCAGTAACGTGATCAGTGTATGATCATCCACATGATCAGTGCATGCACAGTCACGTGATCAGTGCATTATAGCCACGTGATCAGTTCTTGATTAGTCACATGATCAGCACCATTCAGACACGAGATCACTGCATGCTAAGTCACGTGATCAGTTCCTGATCAATGACGTGATCAGTGCATGATCAGCGACGTGTTCAGTGCATGATCAGCCACTGGATCTCTGTATGATCAGCCACGAGATCAGTGCATGTGCAGTCACGTGATCAGTGTATGATCAGCCACGTGATCAGTGCATGCGCAGTCACGTGATCAGTGCATGATAGCCACGTGATCAGTTCTTGATTAGTCACATGATCAGCACCATTCAGACACGAGATCACTGCATGCTAAGTCACGTGATCAGTTCATGATCAATGACGTGATCAGTGCATGTGCAGTCACGTGATCAGTGTATGATCAGCCACGTGTTCAGGGCATGATAGCCAAGTGATCAATGCATGATAGCTAAGTGATCAGTGCATGCTCAGCCACATGATCACTGCATGATCAGCCATGTGATCAGTGCATGCACAGTCATGTGTTAAGTGTATGATCAGCTTCGTGATCAGTGCATGATAAGCCACGTGATCAGTGCATGATCAGCCACGTGATCAGTTCATGATCAGGCACGTGATCAGTGCATGATCAGTCACGTGATCATAGCATGCGCAGTCATGTGATCAGTGCATGACAGCTACGCCAACAGTGCATAATCAGTTACGTGATCAATGCATGATCAGCCACGTGATCAGTGCATGATAGCCATGTAAACAGTGCATGAACACGTACGTGTTCAGTTAATGCACACTCACATGATCAGTGCATGATACACACGTGATCAGTGTATGATCAACCACGTGATTAGTGCATAATCCACACCGTGATTACTGCATGATCAGCCACGTGATCAGTGTATGATAGCCATGTAAACAGTGCATGAACACGTACGTGTTCAGTTAATGCACAGTCATGTGATCAGTGCATGATAGAAACGTGATCAGTGCATGATCATTTACGTGATCTGTGCATGATCAGTCACGTGACCAGTATATGGTAGCTATGTGATCATTCCATGACGAGCCACGTGAGCAGTGCATGATAGAAACGTGATGTGTGCATGATGAGTTACGTGAGCAGAGTATGATCAGCCACGTGATCAGTGCATGAGTGCCACGTGATCAGTGCATGTTATGTCACGTGACAGGTGTGTGATCAGCCACGTGAACAGTGCATGTTCAGCCACGTATTCAGTGCATGATAGCCACGTGATCAGTGCATGATCAGTTACGTGAGCAGTGTATGATCAGCCACGTGATCAGTGCATGGTCAGACACGTGAACAGTGTATGATCAGCCACGTGATCAGTGCATGATATCCATGTGATCAGTGCATGATGAATCACGTGATCAGTGTATGATCAGCCACGTGAACAGTGCATGCTCAGTCACGTGATCCGGGCCTGCTGAGCTGCGTGATTAGTGTCTGCTCATCTGCTTGACAATTGCCAGCTGAGCTGCACGATTCCTGCCTGTCATCTGCTTGACAATTGCCAGCTGTGCTGTGTAATTCCTGCCTGCTCAGCTGCTTGATTATTGCCAGCTGAGCAGCATGATTCCTCACAGCTGAGTTCCATGATTATTGCCTGCTGACTGTTTGATTCGTGCCTACTCAGCTCTTTGTTTATTGCCTCCAGAGGCACATGATCAGTGTATGATAGCAAACATGATCAGCGCATGATCAGTCACATGATCAGCGCCATTAAGTCACGTGATCACTACATGATAGTCATGTGATCAGTCCATGCTCAGTCACGGTATCAGTGCATGATCAGCCACGTGATCAGTGCATGATCTGTCACATGATTAGTGTATGATCATCCACGTGATCAGTGCATGATATAGACGTGATCAGTGCATGATCAGTCTCGTGATCAGTGCATGATAGCCACGTGATCAGTGCATGATCAGTCACCTGACGGGTGTATGATCATTCACGTGACCTGTACATGGTAGCTACATGATCATTGCATGGTCAGCCAAGTGAGTAGTGCATGATAGCCACGTGATCACTGCATGACAGGCCACGTGAGCAATGCATGATAGCCACGTGATCAGTGCATGATCAGACACGAGATCATTGCATGATCAGTCACGTGATCAGTGCATGATCAGCCACGTGATCAGTGCATGACCAGGCACGTGATCAGTGTATGTCCAGCCAAGTGATCAGTGCATTATAGCCACGTCATCAGTGCATGATCAGTCACATGATCAGTGCATGATCAGTCACGTGATAGGTGTGTGATCATCCACGTGAACAGTGCATGCTCAGTCACGTGATCAGGGCCTGCTGAGCTGCGTGATTACTGTCTGCTCATCTGCTTGACAATTTCCAGCTGAGCTGCACGATTCCTGCCTGTCATCTCCTTGACAATTGCCACCTGTGCTGCGTAATTCCTGCCTGCTCATCTACTTGATTATTGCCAGCTGAGCAGCATGATTTCTCAGAGGTGAGTTCCATGATTATAGCCTGCTGACTGATTCCTGCCTACTCAGCTCTATGTTCATTGCCTCCAGAGGCACATGATCAGTGTGTGACACCAAACATGATCAGCACATGATCAGTCACATGATCAATGCATGATAAGCCAGGTGAACAGTGCATGATCAATTCTGTGATCAGTGCATGATCAGTCATGTGACCAGTACATGGTAGCTGCGTGATCATTGCATGATCAGCCACGTGAGCAGTGCATGATAGCCACGTGATCAGTGCATGATCAGTCACGTGATCTGTGCATGATCAGTCACGTGATCAGTGCATGATCAGTCACGTGATCTGTGCATGATCAGCCACGTGATCAGTGCATGATAGCCACGTGATCAGTGCATGATCAGTCACGTGATACGTGTGTGATCAGCCACATGATCAGTGCATGATATCCACGTGATCAGTGCAGGATAGCCACGTGATCACTTCATGATTATTCACGTGATCTGTACATGATCAGTCACGTGATACGTGTGTGATCAGCCACCGGATCAGTGCGTGATGAGCCATGTGATCAGTGCAGGATCAATTGTGTGATCAGTGCATGATCAGTCACGTGATCAGTGCATGATAGCCACGTGATCAGTTCTTGATTAGTCACATGATCAGCACCATTCAGACACGAGATCACTGCATGCTAAGTCACGTGATCAGTTCATGATCAATGACGTGATCAGTGCATGATCAGCGACGTGATCAGTGCATGATCAGCCACTGGATCTCTGTATGATCAGCCACGTGATCAGTGCATGTGCAGTCACGTGATCAGTGTATGATCAGCCACGTGTTCAGGGCCTGATAGCCAAGTGATCAATGCATGATAGCTAAGTGATCAGTGCATGCTCAGCCACATGATCAGTGCATGATCAGCCATGTGATCAGTGCATGCACAGTCATGTGTTAAGTGTATGATCAGCTTCGTCATCAGTGCATGATCAGCCACGTGATCAGTGCATGATCAGGCACGTGATCAGTGCATGATCAGTCACGTGATCATAGCATGTGCAGTCATGTGATCAGTGCATGACAGCTACGCCAACAGTGCATAATCAGTTACATGATCAATGCATGATCAGCCACGTGATCAGTGCATGATAGCCATGTAAACAGTGCATGAACACGTACGTGTTCAGTTAATGCACAGTCATGTGATCAGTGCATGATAGAAACGTGATCAGTGCATGATCAGTCACGTGATACGTGTGTGATCAGCCACATGATCAGTGCATGATATCCACGTGATCAGTGCAGGATAGCCACGTGATCACTTCATGATTATTCACGTGATCTGTACATGATCAGTCACGTGATACGTGTGTGATCAGCCACCGGATCAGTGCGTGATGAGCCATGTGATCAGTGCAGGATCAATTATGTGATCAGTGCATGATCAGTCACGTGATCAGTGCATGATCAGTCACGTGATCAGTGTATGATCAGCCACGTGATCAGTGCATGATCAGCCAAATGATAAGTGCATGATCAATTACGTGATCAGTGCATGATCAGCCACGTGATCGGTGCATGATCAGTCACGTGATCAGTACATGATCAGTCACGTGAACAGTGCATGATCATTTACGTGATCTGTGCATGATCAGTCACGTGACCAGTATATGGTAGCTACGTGATCATTGCATGATCAGCCACGTGATCAGTGCATGATCAGTCACATGATCAGTGCATGATCAGTCACGTGATAGGTGTGTGATCATCCACGTGAACAGTGCATGCTCAGTCACGTGATCAGGGCCTGCTGAGCTGCGTGATTACTGTCTGCTCATCTGCTTGACAATTTCCAGCTGAGCTGCACGATTCCTGCCTGTCATCTCCTTGACAATTGCCACCTGTGCTGCGTAATTCCTGCCTGCTCATCTACTTGATTATTGCCAGCTGAGCAGCATGATTTCTCAGAGGTGAGTTCCATGATTATAGCCTGCTGACTGATTCCTGCCTACTCAGCTCTATGTTCATTGCCTCCAGAGGCACATGATCAGTGTGTGACACCAAACATGATCAGCACATGATCAGTCACATGATCAATGCATGATAAGCCAGGTGAACAGTGCATGATCAATTATGTGATCAGTGCATGATCAGTCATGTGACCAGTACATGGTAGCTGCGTGATCATTGCATGATCAGCCACGTGAGCAGTGCATGATAGCCACGTGATCAGTGCATGATCAGTCACGTGATCTGTGCATGATCAGTCACGTGATCTGTGCATGATCAGTCACGTGATCAGTGCATGATCAATTACCTGATCAGTGCATGATCAGTCACGTGACCAGTGCATGGTAGCTACGTGATCATTGCATGATCAGCCACGTGATCAGTGCATGATAGCCACGTGATCAGTGCATGATAGCCACGTGATCAGTGCATGATCAGTCACGTGATACGTGTGTGATCAGCCACATGATCAGTGCATGATATCCACGTGATCAGTGCAGGATAGCCACGTGATCACTTCATGATTATTCACGTGATCTGTACATGATCAGTCACGTGATACGTGTGTGATCAGCCACCGGATCAGTGCGTGATGAGCCATGTGATCAGTGCAGGATCAATTATGTGATCAGTGCATGATCAGTCACGTGATCAGTGCATGATCAGTCACGTGATCAGTGTATGATCAGCCACGTGATCAGTGCATGATCAGCCAAATGATAAGTGCATGATCAATTACGTGATCAGTGCATGATCAGCCACGTGATCGGTGCATGATCAGTCACGTGATCAGTACATGATCAGTCACGTGAACAGTGCATGATCATTTACGTGATCTGTGCATGATCAGTCACGTGACCAGTATATGGTAGCTACGTGATCATTCCATGACGAGCCACGTGAGCAGTGCATGATAGAAACGTGATGTGTGCATGATGAGTTACGTGAGCAGAGTATGATCAGCCACGTGATCAGTGCATGAGTGCCACGTGATCAGTGCATGTTATGTCACGTGACAGGTGTGTGATCAGCCACGTGAACAGTGCATGTTCAGCCACGTATTCAGTGCATGATAGCCACGTGATCAGTGCATGATCAGTTACGTGAGCAGTGTATGATCAGCCACGTGATCAGTGCATGGTCAGACACGTGAACAGTGTATGATCAGCCACGTGATCAGTGCATGATATCCCATGTGATCAGTGCATGATCAATCACGTGATCAGTGTATGATCAGCCACGTGAACAGTGCATGCTCAGTCACGTGATCCGGGCCTGCTGAGCTGCCGTGATGTAACTGTCCTGCTACATCCGCTGTTGCTTGACAATTGGCCAGCTGAAGCTGCAAGCGATTCTGCAGTGTCATCCTGCGATGTAACCAATTGCCAGCTGCATAGATTGTACACTTCCTGCTGCTCAGCGTCGACAGGACTATTGTACTACAGTCTGAGAAGCGGTCAATGATTACTCGCACACCTGAGTCCTAGTTAGTGATCCACTAGATCACTAATAATTGAATTCATGGCACTGTTATTCAGCCGGCATGACTGTTCTGAAGTTCGTGCCTACTCAGCTTTTTGTGTTATTACGGTCTCTACCTCATCGCTCACCAGTAGTAGGACATCACTAATACTCAGCAGGTGATATGAATACAAACATGGTAATATAGGACTCAGTCATGGATGAAAGTCACAATCTGATCAGGTGTGGCTAATTACACGACTAACACTGGTGGACAATGATATCCATGCAATTAGTGCCCAATCTGGGAAATCAGTACATCAGATAACTACGATGCCCGTACGCTAGGTAACAGGATATCGCCAATCAGCAAGTCGCTATAATCCTAGAACTATCCACGCTCTGAGATAGATACATGCTGCACACTGAAAAGCTAGTGTACTGGCATAGATGCAACCAACACCGTAGCATGAAGCAGCGCAGGAATTAGCAGCGATGACAGAGGTGGCAATTGGTCGCATGCAACAGAGGAAATGTCACAGGGTCAGGTAAATGCGAGTACATTGACGTGACAGGTTCGAGACAATTGGTCGATGCAAGTCAAGTACTGAGCCTAGACATAAGGTGTATGCAACTGCAACAGCTCAGGCTAGGACCCGTCGCTACTGGTACGCTACTAGATCATGGTGCATCCGCTATGACATGCCACGTGACTCGAGAGGATGGCAGTAGATGCATCAGCTATGTATGCCACACGTGCACTTGGAAGCAATCTAACAAGGCACCTCAACGCTAGGTGATCTGCGAATGCATTGAAGTATGACCACGCAGCGATGATCCAATGTGGTGCATGTATCGATGCATGCACCAGCAAGAATTGAATCGTAGGCTTAGTATCAAGGCACCACTGTGGATCATACAGTTGATGTATGGATGGACAATCACGCACACGTGATTCAGTCGCAGTGCCAGGACCTGAAAGTTGATCAGTGTATGTCAGCCAAGTGAGACACATAGATTTCACGTTGATGTATCATATATGCATTGATCACTGACTGATTCATGCAATGGGTCCTGTCTGATCATTTGGCACTGATATCGTGGACCTATTCATCTGCATTGCTTCACTGGTGGCGCTGTCATGTCTAGTGATCACGTGGCATGCATGACAGGCTACTCACTTGGCTGATCCAGTCGCATGATCATGTAGCTACCATGTACAGGTCACGTGAATGATCATACACCCATATCAAGGTGTATCTGAAGATCTATTTTATATGCACGATGATCAACGTGGCCTATCATGCGCACTCGAATACCGCTACCAATCAGAGTGCACACGCTATCAGGAGATGCATGAATTCAGAGCTCACGTGATGCTAACGTGTATATGCTGTCGATATGCCACTGGAGATTCACATGACTGCCCATGCCCTGCACTCACGTCGGATGGATCATGATCACCAACGTTGCACTATGCCTCAGGTGACAGATCATCGCACTGTATGATCAGCGAGCGGCGTCTGAGCAAATCTGCGTGATTCAAATCGGATGACCTCAATCTGCTTGACAATTTCCAACTGAGTGATCGGAAGCAGAATTGCCGACTTGTACTCATCGACTGACCTTATCCTTGACATAATGTAGGACTCACGGAACTCTAGTGATGCGACTGCTTCCTGCTGCTCCAGTCTATTGATTATTGCCCAGCTGAGCAGCATGATTCTCAGAGGTGAGTTCCATGATTATAGCCTGCTGACTGATTCCTGCCTACTCAGCTCTATGTTCATTGCCTCCAGAGGCACATGATCAGTGTGTAGACACCAAACCATGATCAGCCCCATGATCTCCACATGATCAATGCATGATAATCCAGAGTGAACCAGTGGCATGATCAATCTATCGTTGCATCAGTAGCATGATCAGGTCCATGTGACCAGTAACATGGTAGCTGCCGTGATCAATTGCATGATCAGCCACGTGAGCAGTGCAATGATAGCCACGTGATCAGTGCATGATCAGTCACGTGATCTGTGCATGATCAGTCACGTGATCAGTGACACTGATCAACTGATCTTACCTGATCAGTGCATGACCTCAGTCACGTGACCAGTGCATGGTAGCTACGTGAATCATTGCCATGATCAGCCACGTGATCAAGTGCATGATAGCCACGTGATCAGCCTGATAAACACAACGTGAGTCAGTGCATGATTCAAGTCAGACTGATACGTGTGTGATCAGCACAACATGGATTCAGTGGCATGATATCCAGCGTGATCAGATTGCAAGGAATAGCACACTGATCGACTTCATGATTTTCCACCAAGGTATCTGTACATGATCAGTCACGTGATATCGTGTGTGATCAGCCACACCGGATCAGTGCGTGATGTACCATGTGATCAGTGCAGGATGCAATTATGCATGATCACATTGATCTAGATGAGTGTATCAGTGATGATTTCATGGTTCACGCGTGATCAGTGCAGTTGATCAGGTCACGTGATCAGTGTATCGATCGCGCGATGTGATCATTCCACGTGATGTTCGCATATCCAGTAGTCACATCTGTGGAAACAATCAGGCAATAATGACACTAAGGATGGTGGCATGGATCAAACATGTCCACTTACATAGTGAGTCATCATGGCACCGAGCTCGAAAGTAAACAAAGGCGAGTAGTGGGCGCTAGGTACGGACGTACACGAAATCCAAAATCAACTCGCCAGACAGCACAATAGATATCCCTGGAAATCTGCTCAGCTAGTGAGGAAGTAAGCTAGCCTTTGACCAGCTGGCAATGCGAGAACATATCCAACGCGAGGCTGCGCAGAGCAAGCAGCAGGAAGGATATAGCGTGAAATTTATCGATTCCAGGCCACATAGCAATACGATTGGGGGATGGGAGTCACTCCGGCAAATACAATTGTTTGTCAGCCAGTATGACGGATAAGGAGCGGCAGAGGATCTGCCGTGGGCAAGTGCGTCAAGGGG
>NW_020190173.1:0-10750 GCF_002263795.3 Bos taurus
TGATCCGTCACGTGATCAGTGCATGTGCATCACTGATTGTGTATGATAATCCACGTGATCAGTGCATGATAGCAACCTGATCAGTGCATGATAAGCAACGTGATTAGAGCATAATAAGCCACGTGATAAGTGTCGATCAGACACGTGATCAGTGTATTATCAGCTTCATGATCAGTGCATGATCAGCCACGTCATCAGTTCATGGTCAGACGTGATCAGTGCATGTTCTGTCATGTGCCCCGTGTATGATCATCAACGTGATCAGTGCATGATCAGCCACGTGATCACTGTATTATCACCACGTGATCAGTGCATTGATCCACACCTGATTAGTGCATGCTCAGTCACATGAGCAGTGCAGATAGCCACGTGATTCATTGCCTACAATTACTGATCAGTGCATATGCAGTCACGTGATCAGTGGATATAGACACGTGAACAGTGCATGATAGGCCATGTGATCAGGTCATGATCAGTCCCGTGATCAGTGCAGATCTGTCACATGTCCAGTGTATTGATACCACGTGATCACTTCTTACTCAGTCATGTGATCATTGCATGATAGCCAAGTTATCATTGCCTTATCAGCCCACGTGATCAGTGTTAGATTGGCCTGTGATCAGTGCATGAATATTTAGGTGATCAATGTATGATTAGCCCCATGATCAGTGCATGATAGCCACTTGATGAGTGCATGCATCACGTGATCATGGCTTGGGGAGTCATGTGATCAGTGCATGATAGCCTCGTGATTAGTGCATAATCAGTCACGTGATCAGTGCATGATCAGCCACGTGATCAGTGCATGATAGCCACGTGATCAGTGCATGATCAGTCAGATGATCATGGCATGCTCAGACATGTGATCAGTGCATTATAGCTACTCGATCAGGGAATAATCAGTCATGGATCAGTGCCTGATCAGCCACGTGATCAGTGCATGATAGCCACGTAATCAGTGCATGAACAGGTAAGTGATCAGTTCATGTGCAATCACGTGATTAGTGCTTGATAGACACGCCATCAGTGCATGATAGCCAGGTGATCAGTGCATGATCAGTCACGTGATCAGTGCATGCGAAGTCACGTAATCAGTGTATGATCAGCCAAATGATCAGTGCATGATCATGTTCGTGATCAGTGCATGATCAGGCCAGTGAAGAGTGCATGAACAGTCACATGATCAGTTTATGATAGCCAGTTATCACTGCATGATCAGCCACTGATCAGTGCATAATCAGACACGTGATGAGTGCATGCACAGTCACATGATCAGTGCATGATCAGCAGTGATCAGTGCGGATCAGTCAGTGATCAGTGTATGATTCCACGTGATCAGTGCATGATAGCCAGGTGACCAGGTGTGATCAGTCACGTGACCAGTGCATTATGACACGGATCAGTGCATGATAGCCATGTGATCAGTGCATGATAGCTACGAGATCAGTGCTAGATCAATCACGTAATCAGTGCATGATCAGCCACGGGATCACTGTATGATCAGCCACGTGATCAGTGCATGTGCGGTTACCTGATCAGTGTATGATCAGCCACGTGTTCAGTGCATGATAGCCAAGTGATCAATGCATGATAGCTACGTGATCAGTGCATGCTCAGTCACATGAGCAGTGCATGATAGCCACGTGATCATTGCCTACAATTACGTGATCAGTGCACGTGCAGTCACGTGATCACTGCATGATAGACACGTGAACAGTGCATGATAGCCACGTGATCAGTGCATGATCAGTAACGTGATCAGTGCATGATCAGCCACGTATCAGTGCATGATCAGCCCCTTGATCAGTGCATAATCAGCCAAATGATCAGTGCATGCTGTCACGTGATCAGTGTATGATCAGGTTCGTGATCAGTGCATGATCAGCCACGTAATCAGTGCATGATAGCCACCTGACCAGTGCATGATCAGCAACGTGGTTAGTTCCTGATCAGCCAGATGATCGTGCGTGATCAGCCACGTGATCACTGTATGATCAGCCACGTCATCAGAGCATGGGCAGTCACGGATCAGTGTATGATCGGCCACGTGATCATTGCATGATAGCCAAGTATGAATGCATGATAGCTACGTGATCAGTGCATGATCAGTCACATGATTAGTGCATGATTAGCCACTGATCACTGCATGATAGCCATGTGATCATTGCCTACAGTTACATGATCAGTGCATTGGCAGTCAGGTCATCAGTGCATGATACCACTGATTAGCGCATGATCAATAACATGACCAGCAATATTCAGACACCTGATCACTGTATGCTCAGTCACGTGATAATTTCCTGATCACCAGTGATCAGTGCTATGATATCCTCGAAATCAATGCATGCGCAGTCACATGATCAGTGCATGATAGCCACGTGATCGTGCATCACAGTCACGTATTAGTGCATGATCAGTCACGTGATCAGTGCATGATAGCCAGTGATCACTGCATGATCAGTCACAGAGATCAGTGCATGATCAGTCACGTGATAAGTGCATGATCAGCCAGTGATCAGTGCATGATAGCACTGATCTTTGCATGATAAGCAAAGTGATTAGAGCATTATCAGCCACCTGATCAGAGTATGACCAGCCACGTGATTAGTGCATGATCAGCCACGTGATCATGCATGATAGCCACCTGATCAGTGCATGATAAGCAAAGTGACTAGAGATTATCAGCCACTTGATCAGAGTATGATCAGCCACGTGATCAGTGCATGATCAGCCACGTGATCAGTGCATGCAGTCACGTGATCAGTGTATGATCAGCCAAATGATCAGTGCATGATCAGGTACGTGATCAGTGCATGCTCAGGCACATGATCAGTGCATGATCAGCCACGTGATAGTGTATGATAAGCCACGTGATCAGTGATAATTAAGAAACGTGATCAGTGCATGATCAGCCACGTGATCACTGCAGGCAGAGTCACTTGATCAGTGTATGATCAGAAACGTGATTCAGTGCATGATCAGCCCGTGATCAGTGTATGATCAGCAAATGATCAGTGCATGATCAGTACGTGATCAGTGCATGTTCAGGCACATGATCAGTGCATGATCAGCCAAGTGATCAGTGCATGATCAGCAGTGATCAGTGCATGATCCGCAACCTGATTAGTGTATGATCAGCCACGTGATCAATATATGATCAGCCAGGTGATCAGTGCACGTTCATCCACGTGATCAGTGCATGATCAGCCACGTGATCACTGCATGCAGGTCAGTGATCAGTGTATGATCAGAAACGTGATCAGTGCATGATCATCCACGTGATCAGTGTATGATCAGCCAATGATCAGTGCATGATCAGGTAAGTATCAGTGCATGTTGAGGCACATTTATCAGTGCATGATCAGCCAAGTGATAGTGCATGATCAGCCACGTGATCAGTGGTATGATAAGCCACGTGATAGTGCATGATCCGCAACGTGATTAGTGCATGATCAGCCACGTGATCAATATATGATCAGCAACGTGATCAGTGCACGTTTCAGCCACGTGATCAGTGCATGATCAGACACGTGGTTCACTGCATGCAGAGTCACGTAATCAGTGTATCATCAGAAACTGATCAGTGATGATCAGCCACGTGATCAGTGCATGAGCAGCCAGTGATCAGTGCATGATAGCCACGTGATCAGTGCATGATCAGCCCCTTGATCATGCATAATCAGCCAAATGATCAGTGCATGCTGTCACGTGATCAGTGTATGATCAGTTCGTGATCAGTGCATGATCAGCCACGTAATCAGTGCATGATAGCCACTGAACCAGTGCATGATCAGCAACGTGTTAGTTCCTGATCAGCCCGATGATCAGTGCGTGATCAGCCACGTGATCACTGTATGATCAGCCACGTCATCAGAGCATGGGCAGTCAGGGATCAGTGTATGATCGGCCACGTGATCATTGCATGATAGCCAAGTTATGAATGCATGATAGCTACGTGATCAGTGCATGATCAGTCACATGATTTAGTGCATGATTAGCCACGTGATCACTGCATGATAGCCATGTGATCATTGCCTACAGTTACATGATCAGTGCATTGGCAGTCAGGTCATCAGTGCATATACCCACTGATTTAGCGCAATGATCAATACATGACCAGCAATATTCAGACACCTGATCACTGTATGCTCAGTCACGTGATATATTCCTGATCAGCACGTGATCAGTGTATGATCATCCTCGAAATCAATGCATGCGCAGTCACATGATCAGTGCATGATAGCCACGTGTAATCCGGCATCACAGTCACGTATTCAGTGCATGATCAGTCACGTGATCAGTGCATGATAGCAGGTGATCACTGCATGATCAGTCACGAGATCAGTGCATGATCATCACGTGATAAGTGCATGATCAGGCACGTGATCAGTGCATGATCAGGCACGTGATCAGTGCATGATGAGTCACGTGATCAGTGTATGATCAGCCACGTGATCAGTGCATGATAGCCACCTGACGAGTGCATGATCATTCACGAGATCAGTGTATGATCAGACACGTGATCATTCATGATCAGCCATGTGATCAGTGCATGATAGCCACCTGATCAGTGCATGTTAAGCAACGTGATTAGTGCATGATCAGCCACGTGATCAGTGTATGATGAGCCACGTGATCAGTGTATGATCATCCGCTAGATGAGTCCATGTGCGATCACAGGATCAGTGCATGATCAGCCATGTGATCAGTGCATGATAGCCACCTGATCAGTGCATGTTAAGCAACGTGACCAGTGCATGATCAGCAACATGATCAGTGCATGATCAGCCACGTGATCAGTGCATGATCACCACGTGATCAGTGTATGATCATCCGCTAGATGAGTGCATGTGCGGTCACAGGATCAGTGCATGATCAGCCATGTGATCAGTGCATTATCAGCCACGTTATCAGTACATGATCCGCAAAGTGATTAGTGCATTATCAGTCACGTGATTACAGTATGATCCGCAACATATTTAGGGCATGATCGGGCACATGAACAGTGTATGATCAGCCACGTGATAGGTGCATGATCAGCACGTGATCAGTGCATGATCACCCACGTTATCAGTGTATGCACAGTCACGTGATCAGTGTATGATCAGCTTCGTGATAAGTGCATGGTCAGCCACGTGATCAGTGCATGATCAGGCCTGTGATCATTGCATGATCAGTAACGTGATCAGTGTATGATCAGCCACGTGATCAGTGCATGATCAGCCAAATGATCAGTGCATGCAGTCACGTGATGAGTGTATGATCAGGTTCGTGATCAGTGCATGATCAGCCACGTGATCAGTGCATGATCAGCCCCTTGATCAGTGAATAATCAGCCAAAGGATCAGTGCATGCAGTCACGTGATCAGTGTATGATCAGGTTCGTGATCAGTGCATGATCAGCCAGGTAATCAGTGCATGATAGCCACCTGACCAGTGCAGGATCAGCAACGTGATTAGTGCCTGATCAGCCACATGATCAGTGCGTGATCAGCCACATGATCACTGCATGATAGCCATGTGATCATTGCCTACAGTTACATGATCAGTGCATGGGCAGTCAGATCATCAGTGCATGATACCCACGTGATTAGCGCATGATCAAGAACATGATCAGCAATATTAAGACACGTGATCACTCTATGCTCAGTCACGTGGTAATTTCCTGATCAGCCACGTGATCAGTGTATGATAATACTCGAGATCAGTGCATGCGCAGTCACATGATCAGTGCATGATAGCCACGTGATCAGTGCATCATCAGTCACGTATTCAGTGCATGATCAGTCACGTGATGAGTGCATGATAGCCAGGTGATCACTGCATGATCAGTCACGAGATCAGTGCATGATCAGTCACGTGATAAGTGCATGATCAGGCACGTGATCAGTGCCTGATCAGGCATGTGATCAGTGCATGTTAAGCAACGTGATTAGTGCATGATCAGCCACGGGATCATTGTATGATGAGCCACGTGATCATGCATGATCACCCACGTGATCAGTGCATGATCAGCCACGTGATCAGTGCATGCACGGTCACGTGATCAGTGATGATCAGCTTCGTCATCAATGCATTATCACCCACGTTATCAGTGCAGGATCAGGCACGTGAAGAGTGATGATCAGTCACGTGATCAGTGAATGATAGCCAGGTTATCAGCGCATGATCAGCCACGTGATCCAGTGCACGTCAGCCACGTGAACAGTTTGTGCTCTGTCTCGTGATCACGGCCTACTGAGCTGGTGATTCCTGCCTGCTCATCTGCTTGAAAATGCCAGTTGAGCCGTCTGATTCCTGCCTATTCAGCTGCCTGATGATTACAGCTGAGCAGCATGATTCATCACAGCTGAGGTCCATGATTATTGCCTGCTGATTGCGTGATTCGTGCCTACCAGCTCTTTGGTTATTGCCTCCAGAGGCACATCATCAGTGCATGATAGCACGTGATCAGTTCTTGATTGTCACATATCAGCACCATTCAGACACGATATCACTGCATGCTAATCACGTGATCAGATCATGATCTGCCGTGTGTTTAGTGCATGATCAGCCACGTGATAGTGCATGATCATCCACGTGACTATTACATGCACAATCAAGTGATCAGTGCATGATAGCCACGTGATCAGTGCATGATCAGTCACGTGATCAGTGCATGTGCAGTCACTTGATTAGTGAATGATAATACAAGTGATCAGTGCATGATATCAACCTGATCAGTGCATGATAAGCAACGTGATTAGAGCATAATAAGCCACGTGATAAGTGTACGATCAGACACATGATCAGTGTATTATCAGCTTCATGATCAGTTGCATGATCAGCCACGTCATCAGTTCATGGTCAGGCAGTGATCAGTGCATGTTCTGTCATGTGATCCGTGTATGATCATCCACGTGATCAGTGCATGATCAGCCAGTGATCACTGTATTATCAGCCACGTGATAGTGCATGATCCACAACCTGATTAGTGCATGCTCAGTCAATTGATCAGTGCATGATAGCCACGTGATCATTGCCTACAATTACGTGATCAGTGCATATGCAGTCACGTATCAGTGCATATAGACACGTGAACAGTGCATGATAGCCACGTGATCAGGTCATGATCAGTCCCGTGATCAGTGCATGATCTGTCACATGTCCAGTGTATGATATCCACGTGATCACTTCTTACTCCAGTCATGTATCATTGCATGATAGCCAAGTTATCATTGCCTTATCAGCCACGTGATCAGTGTTAGATTGGCCTGTGATCAGTGCATGAATATTTAGGTGATCAATGTATGATTAGCCCCATGATCGTGCATGATACCACTTGATCAGTGCATGATCATCACGTGATCATGGCTTGGGGAGTCATGTGATCAGTGCATGATAGCTCTGATTAGTGCATAATCAGTCACGTGATCAGTGCATGATCAGCCACGTGATCAGTGCATGATAGCCACGTGATCAGTGCATGATCAGTCACATGATCATTGCATGCTAAGACAAGTGATCAGTGCATTATAGCTACTCGATCAGGGAATAATCAGTCATGTGATCAGTGCTGATCAGCCACGTGATCAGTGCATGATAGCCACGTAATCAGTGCATGAACAGTAAAGTGATCAGTTCATGTGCATCACGTGATTAGTGCTTGATAGACACGCCATCAGTGCATGATAGCCAGTGATCAGTGCATGATCAGTCCGTGATCAGTGCATTCGAAGTCACGTTATCAGTGTATGATCAGCCAAATGATCAGTGCATGATCATGTTCGTGATCAGTGCATGATCAGGCCAGTGAAGAGTGCATGAACAGTCACATGATCAGTTTATGATAGCCAGGTTATCACTGCATGATCAGCCACGTGATCAGTGCATAATCAGACACGTGATGAGTGCATGCACAGTCACATGATCAGTGCATGATCAGGCAGGTGATCAGTGCGTGATCAGTCACGTGATCAGTGTATGATCATCCACGTGATCAGTGCATGATAGCCAGGTGACCAGTGCATGATCAGTCACGTGACCAGTGCATTATACGACACGGGATCAGTGCATGATAGCCATGTGATCAGTGCATGATAGCTACGAGATCAGTGCTAGATCAATCACGTAATCAGTGCATGATCAGCCACGGGATCACTGTATGATCAGCCACGTGATCAGTGCATGTGCGGTTACCTGATCAGTGTATGATCAGCCACGTGTTCAGTGCATGATAGCCAAGTGATCAATGCATGATAGCTACGTGATCAGTGCATGCTCAGTCACATGAGCAGTGCATGATAGCCACGTGATCATTGCCTACAATTACGTGATCAGTGCACGTGCAGTCACGTGATCACTGCATGATAGACACGTGAACAGTGCATGATAGCCACGTGATCAGTGCATGATCAGTAACGTGATCAGTGCATGATCAGCCACGTGATCAGTGCATGATCAGCCCCTTGATCAGTGCATAATCTGCCAAATGATCAGTGCATGCTGTCATGTGATCAGTGTATGATCAGGTTCGTGATCAGTGCATGATCAGCCACGTAATCAGTGCATGATAGCCACCTGACCAGTGCATGATCAGCAACGTGGTTAGTTCCTGATCAGCCAGATGATCAGTGCGTGATCAGCCACGTGATCACTGTATGATCAGCCACGTCATCAGAGCATGGGCAGTCACGGGATCAGTGTATGATCGGCCACGTGATCATTGCATGATAGCCAAGTTATGAATGCATGATAGCTACGTGATCAGTGCATGATCAGTCACATGATTAGTGCATGATTAGCCACGTGATCACTGCATGATAGCCATGTGATCATTGCCTACAGTTACATGATCAGTGCATTGGCAGTCAGGTCATCAGTGCATGATACCCACGTGATTAGCGCATGATCAATAACATGACCAGCAATATTCAGACACCTGATCACTGTATGCTCAGTCACGTGATAATTTCCTGATCAGCCACGTGATCAGTGTATGATCATCCTCGAAATCAATGCATGCGCAGTCACATGATCAGTGCATGATAGCCACGTGATCCGTGCATCACCAGTCACGTATTCAGTGCATGATCAGTCACGTGATCAGTGCATGATAGCCAGGTGATCACTGCATGATCAGTCACGAGATCAGTGCATGATCAGCCACGTGATCAGTGCATGATAGCCACCTGATCTTTGCATGATAAGCAAAGTGATTAGAGCATTATCAGCCACCTGATCAGAGTATGACCAGCCACGTGATTAGTGCATGATCAGCCACGTGATCACTGCATGATAGCCACCTGATCAGTGCATGATAAGCAAAGTGACTAGAGCATTATCAGCCACCTGATCAGAGTATGATCAGCCACGTGATCAGTGCATGATCAGCCACGTGATCAGTGCATGCAGAGTCACGTGATCAGTGTATGATCAGCCAAATGATCAGTGCATGATCAGGTACGTGATCAGTGCATGCTCAGGCACATGATCAGTGCATGATCAGCCACGTGATCAGTGTATGATAAGCCACGTGATCAGTGTATGATCAGAAACGTGATCAGTGCATGATCAGCCACGTGATCACTGCAGGCAGAGTCACTTGATCAGTGTATGATCAAAACGTGATCAGTGCATGATCAGCCACGTGATCAGTGTATGATCAGCCAAATGATCAGTGCATGATCAGGTACGTGATCAGTGCATGTTCAGGCACATGATCAGTGCATGATCAGCCAAGTGATCAGTGCATGATCAGCCACGTGATCAGTGCATGATCCGCAACCTGATTAGTGTATGATCAGCCACGTGATCAATATATGATCAGCCAGGTGATCAGTGCACGTTCATCCACGTGATCAGTGCATGATCAGCCACGTGATCACTGCATGCAGAGTCACGTGATCAGTGTATGATCAGAAACGTGATCAGTGCATGATCAGCCACGTGATCAGTGTATGATCAGCCAAATGATCAGTGCATGATCAGGTAAGTGATCAGTGCATGTTGAGGCACATTATCAGTGCATGATCAGCCAAGTGATCAGTGCATGATCAGCCACGTGATCAGTGTATGATAAGCCACGTGATCAGTGCATGATCCGCAACGTGATTAGTGCATGATCAGCCACGTGATCAATATATGATCAGCAACGTGATCAGTGCACGTTCAGCCACGTGATCAGTGCATGATCAGACACGTGGTCACTGCATGCAGAGTCACGTAATCAGTGTATCATCAGAAACGTGATCAGTGCATGATCAGCCACGTGATCAGTGCATGAGCAGCCACGTGATCAGTGCATGATCAGCCACGTGATCAGTGCATGATAAGCCCCTTGATCAGTGCATAATCAGCCAAATGATCAGTGCATGCTGTCACGTGATCAGTGTATGATCAGGTTCGTGATCAGTGCATGATCAGCCACGTAATCAGTGCATGATAGCCACCTGACCAGTGCATGATCAGCAACGTGGTTAGTTCCTGATCAGCCAGATGATCAGTGCGTGATCAGCCACGTGATCACTGTATGATCAGCCACGTCATCAGAGCATGGGCAGTCACGGATCAGTGTATGATCGGCCACGTGATCATTGCATGATAGCCAAGTTATGAATGCATGATAGCTACGTGATCAGTGCATGCTCAGTCACATGAGCAGTGCATGATAGCCACGTGATCATTGCCTACAATTACGTGATCAGTGCACGTGCAGTCACGTGATCACTGCATGATAGACACGTGAACAGTGCATGATAGCCACGTGATC
>NW_020190175.1:0-32450 GCF_002263795.3 Bos taurus
TATCATGCACTTGATCACGTGTTTGCTCCTGACACTGATCACGTGACTGATCATGCACTGATCACCTGGCTTTCATGCACTAATCACGTAGCTGATCTGGAACAGATCACGTGACTAATCATGCAGTGATCACGTCGCTATCATGCAATGATCTCGAGATTGCGCATGCACTGATCATATGGATGATCACACACTGATCACGTGACAGATCATGCACTGATCACGTGACTTATCATGCACTGATCACGAGACTGCACACTGATCACATGCACTGATCATGTAGCTGATCATGCACTTGATCACGAAGTTGATCATACACTGATCATGTGACTGAGCATGCACTGATCACGTAGCTGATCATGCACTGATCACGAAGTTGATCATACACTGATCACGTGAGTGTGCATGCAGTGATCACGTGGCGGATAATGCAATGCTACAGTGGCTGATCATGCACTGATCACGTAGCTCTCATGCACTGATCACATGTCAATCACGCCCGGATCCCGTGGCTGATCATGCACTGATCTCGAAGCTGATCATACACTGATCACTGCAGTGTGCATGCAATGATAACTTGGCTGATTATGCAATTATCACGTGGCTTATCATCCACTGATCACGTGGCTGATCATGCACTAATCACGTTTTGGATGATGCACTGGTCACGTGGCTGATCATACACTAATCACATGACTGATCATGCACTAATCACGTTGTGGATCATGCACTGATCACGTGGCTGTTCTTGGCACTTATCACGTGCTGATCATACAGTGATCACATGACTGATCATGCACTAATCACGATGTGGATTCATGGCACTGATCACATGAATGTGCATGCATTGATCATGTGGCTGATCATGCACTGATCACGTGGCTGATCATGCACTGATCACGAAGCTGATATTACACTGATCACAGGACTGTGCATCACTGATCATGTGGCTGATCATGCACTGATCATGTGGGCTGATGATACACTGATCACGTGGCTGATCGTACTCTGAACACGAAGCTGAAAATACACTGATCACGAGACTGCATGCACTGATCACTTGACTGCGCCTGCACTGATCACGTGGATGATAATACGCTGATCACTTGACTGCTTATGCACTAAAAAAATGGCTGATCATGCACTGATCACATGACTGATCATGCACTGATCACGTGACTGATCATGCATAGATCACGTGACTACCATGCACTGATCACTTGATTGTGCATGCAATAATCACGTGGATGATCACGCATTTATCATGTGGCTGATCATGCACTAATCACATGGCGGAACATGAACTGATCACGTGACTTAGCATGCAGTGATCTCGTGTCTGAATGGTGCTGATCATGTGACTAAACAAGAACTGATCACGTGGCTATAATGCACTGATCACGTAACTGCACATGCACTGATCATGTGACTGAGCATGCACTAATCATGTAGCTGATCATGCACTGATCACGAAGTTGATCATACACTGATCATGTGACTGAGCATGCACTGACCACGTAGCTGATCATGCACTGATCACGTTGCGTATCATGCACTGATCACATGACGGCGCATGAACTGATCACGTGGATATTATACACTGATCAAGTGACAAATCATGCACTAATCACGTGACTGATCATGCACTGATCACGTGGCTATCATGCACTGATCACGTGACTGATCATGCACTTGACACGTCGCTATCATGCACTGATCACGTGGCTGTTCATACAGTGATCACGTGACTGATCATGCACTGATCCGTGGCTGATCATGCACTGATCACGTTGCAGATCATGCACTCATCACGTGGCTGATCATACAATGATCACGTGGCTGATCATGCACTGATCACATGTGTGATCGTACACTGATCACGTGGCTGATCATGCACAAATCCCATTGCATATCATGCTCTGATCAGGTTGCTATCATGTACTGATCACTTGGCTGATCATACACTGATCACATGACTGATCATGCACTGATCACGTGCCTGATCATGCACTGATCCCGTGGCAGATCATGCACTGATCACGTGCAGATCATGCACTCATCATGTGGCTGATCATACAATGATCACGTGGCTGATCATGCACTGATCACATGTATGATCGTACACTGATCACGTGGCTGATCATGCACAAATCCCATTGCATATCATGCTCTGATCAGGTTGCTATCATGTACTGATCACGTGGCTGATCATACACTGATCACATGACTGATCATGCACTGATCACGTGCCTGATCATGCACTGATCCCGTGGCTGATCTTGCACTGATCACGTGGCTGATAATGCACTGATCACTTGACTGATCATGCACTGATCACGTCTCTTATCATGCACTACTCACGTGACTGATCATGGACTGATCACGTGACTGATCATGCACTGATCATGAGCCTGATCATGCACTGATCACGGGCCTGTTCATGCACTGATCACGTGGCTGATCCTGCACTGATCACGAGGCTGATCATACACTGATCACGTGACTGTGCATGCAATGATCACTTGGCTGATCATGTACTGATCACGTGGCTGATCATGCACTGATCACATGACTGATTATGCACTGATCACATAGCTATCATGCACTGATCACATGACTTCGCATGCCATGATCACGTGACTGATCATGCACTGGTCCCGTGGCTATCATGCACTGATAATGTGGCTTATCATACATTGATCACCTAAATAATCATGCACTGATCACGTGGCAATCTTGCTCTGATCACGTGGTTGATCAGGCACTGATCACTTAGCTATCATGCACTGATCACATGACTGCGCAAGAACTGATCACTTAGATATCATACACAGGACACGTGACAGATCATGCACTGATCACGTGACTGATCATGCACTGATCTGGTGGCTATCATGCACTGATCCCGTGGCTGATCTTGCACTGATCACGTGGCTGATAATGCACTGATCACTTGACTGATCATGCACTGATCACGTCTCTTATCATGCACTACTCACGTGACTGATCATGGACTGATCACGTGACTGATCATGCACTGATCATGAGCCTGATCATGCACTGATCACGGGCCTGTTCATGCACTGATCACGTGGCTGATCCTGCACTGATCACGAGGCTGATCATACACTGATCACGTGACTGTGCATGCAATGATCACTTGGCTGATCATGTACTGATCACGTAGCTGATCATGCTCTGATCACGTGACTGATTATGCACTGATCACATAGCTATCATGCACTGATCACATGACTTCGCATGCCATGATCACGTGACTGATCATGCACTGATCACGTGGCTATCATGCACTGATAATGTGGCTTATCATACATTGATCACCTAAATAATCATGCACTGATCACGTGGCAATCTTGCTCTGATCACGTGGTTGATCAGGCACTGATCACTTAGCTATCATGCACTGATCACATGACTGCGCAAGAACTGATCACTTAGATATCATACACAGGACACGTGACAGATCATGCACTGATCACGTGACTGATCATGCACTGATCTGGTGGCTATCATGCATTGATCACGTGGTTGATCATACACTGATCACGTGACTGATCATGCACTGATCACCTGGCTATCATGCACTAATCACGTAGCTGATCTGGAACAGATCACGTGACTAATCATGCAGTGATCACGTCGCTATCATGCAATGATCTCGAGATTGCGCATGCACTGATCATATGGATGATCACACACTGATCACGTGACAGATCATGCACTGAACACGTGACTTATAATGCACTGATCACGTGACTGCACATGCACTGATCATGTGACTGAGCATGCACTGATCACGTAGCTGATCATGCACTGATCACGAAGTTGATCATACACTGATCATGTGACTGAGCATGCACTGACCACGTAGCTGATCATGCACTGATCACGAAGTTGATCATACACTGATCACGTGAGTGTGCATGCACTGATCACGTGGCGGATAATGCAATGATCACGTGGCTGATCATGCACTGATCACGTAGCTCTCATGCACTGATCACATGTCAACCATGCCCGGATCCCGTGGCTGATCATGCACTGATCGCCTGACTGATCAGGCACTAGTCACCTGGCTATCATGCACTAATCACGTGGCTGTTCATACACTGACCACGTGACTGATCATGCACTGATCTGGTGGCTATCATGCATTGATCACGTGTTTGATCTTACACTGATCACGTGACTGATCATGCACTGATCACCTGGCTTTCATGCACTAATCACGTAGCTGATCTGGAACAGATCACGTGACTAATCATGCAGTGATCACGTCGCTATCATGCAATGATCTCGAGATTGCGCGTGCACTGATCATATGGATGATCACACACTGATCACGTGACAGATCATGCACTGATCACGTGACTTATCATGCACTGATCACGAGACTGCACATGCACTGATCATGTGACTGAGCATGCACTGATCATGTAGCTGATCATGCACTGATCACGAAGTTGATCATACACTGATCATGTGACTGAGCATGCACTGATCACGTAGCTGATCATGCACTGATCACGAAGTTGATCATACACTGATCACGTGAGTGTGCATGCACTGATCACGTGGCGGATAATGCAATGTTCACGTGGCTGATCATGCACTGATCACGTAGCTCTCATGCACTGATCACATGTCAATCACGCCCGGATCCCGTGGCTGATCATGCACTGATCTCGAAGCTGATCATACACTGATCACGTGAGTGTGCATGCAATGATAACATGGCTGATTATGCAATTATCACGTGGCTTATCATACACTGATCACGTGGCTGATCATGCACTAATCACGTTTTGGATGATGCACTGGTCACGTGGCTGATCATACACTAATCACATGACTGATCATGCACTAATCACGTTGTGGATCATGCACTGATCACGTGGCTGTTCTTGCACTTATCACGTGGCTGATCATACAGTGATTACATGACTGATCATGCACTAATCACGATGTGGATCATGCACTGATCACATGAATGTGCATGCATTGATCATGTGGCTGATCATGCACTGATCACGTGGCTGATCATGCACTGATCACGAAGCTGATATTACACTGATCACAGGACTGTGCATGCACTGATCATGTGGCTGATCATGCACTGATCATGTGGCTGATGATACACTGATCACGTGGCTGATCGTACTCTGAACACGAAGCTGAAAATACACTGATCACGAGACTGCATGCACTGATCACTTGACTGCGCCTGCACTGATCACGTGGATGATAATACGCTGATCACTTGACTGCTTATGCACTAAAAAAATGGCTGATCATGCACTGATCACATGACTGATCATGCACTGATCACGTGACTGATCATGCATAGATCACGTGACTACCATGCACTGATCACTTGATTGTGCATGCAATAATCACGTGGATGATCACGCATTTATCATGTGGCTGATCATGCACTAATCACATGGCGGAACATGAACTGATCACGTGACTTAGCATGCAGTGATCTCGTGTCTGAATGGTGCTGATCATGTGACTAAACAAGAACTGATCACGTGGCTATAATGCACTGATCACATGACTGCGCATGCACTGATCATGTGGATGATAATACACTGATGACGTTACTGATGAGGCACTGATCACGTGACTGATCATTCACTGATCACGTGGCTATTATGCACTGATCACGGGACTGCACATGCAGTGTTCACGTAATTGTAGTCAATGATCACGTGGCTATCATGCACTGATCACGTGTCTATCATGCACTGAACACGTGGCTGATCAAACACTGATCACGTGGCTGATCATGCACTCATCACGTGGCTGATCATACAATGATCACGTGGCTGATCATGCACTGATCACATGTATGATCGTACACTGATCACGTGGCTGATCATGCACAAATCCCATTGCATATCATGCTCTGATCAGGTTGCTATCATGTACTGATCACGTGGCTGATCATACAGTGATCACGTGACTGACCATGCACTGATTACGTGGCTATCATGCACTGATCACGTGGCTGATCATGCACTGTTAACCTGGCTATAATACACTGATCTCGTGACTGATCATGCATTCTTCACATGCCTGATCATGCACTGATCACGTGGCTGATCTTGCACTGATCACGTGGCTGATAATGCACTGATCACTTGACTGATCATGCACTGATCACGTGTCTGATCATGCACTACTCACGTGACTGATCATGGACTGATCACGTGACTGATCATGCACTGATCATGAGCCTGATCATGCACTGAACACGGGCCTGTTCATGCACTGATCACGTGGCTGATCCTGCACTGATCACGAGGCTGATCATACACTGATCACGTGACTGTGCATGCAATGATCACTTGGCTGATCATATACTGATCACGTGGCTGATCATGCACTGATCACGTGACTGATCATGCACTGATATGGTGGCTATCATGCATTGATCACGTGGTTGATCATACACTGATCACGTGACTGATCATGCACTGATCACCTGGCTATCATGCACTAATCACGTAGCTGATCTGGAACAGATCACGTGTGTAATCATGCAGTGATCACGTCGCTATCATGCAATGATCTCGAGATTGCGCATGCACTGATCATATGGATGATCACACACTGATCACGTGACAGATCATGCACTGAACACGTGATTTATCATGCACTGATCACGTAACTGCACATGCACTGATCATGTGACTGAGCATGCACTAATCATGTAGCTGATCATGCACTGATCACGAAGTTGATCATACACTGATCATGTGACTGAGCATGCACTGACCACGTAGCTGATCATGCACTGATCACGAAGTTGATCATACACTGATCACGTGAGTGTGCATGCACTGATCACGTGGCGGATAATGCAATGATCACGTGGCTGATCATGCACTGATCACGTATCTCTCATGCACTGATCACATGTCAACCATGCCCGGATCCCGTGGCTGATCATGCACTGATCGCCTAACTGATCATGCACTAGTCACCTGGCTATCATGCACTAATCACGTGGCTGATCATACACTGACCACGTGACTGATCATGCACTGATCTGGTGGCTATCATGCATTGATCATGTGTTTGATCTTACACTGATCACGTGACTGATCATGCACTGATCACCTGGCTATCATGCACTAATCACGTAGCTGATCTGGAACAGATCACGTGTGTAATCATGCAGTGATCACGTCGCTATCATGCAATGATCTCGAGATTGCGCATGCACTGATCATATGGATGATCACACACTGATCACGTGACAGATCATGCACTGATCACGTGACTTATCATGCACTGATCACGAGACTGCACATGCACTGATCATGTGACTGAGCATGCACTGATCATGTAGCTGATCATGCACTGATCACGAAGTTGATCATACACTGATCATGTGACTGAGCATGCACTGACCACGTAGCTGATCATGCACTGATCACGAAGTTGATCATACACTGATCACGTGAGTGTGCATGCACTGATCACGTGGCGGATAATGCAATGATCACGTGGCTGATCATGCACTGATCACGTATCTCTCATGCACTGATCACATGTCAACCATGCCCGGATCCCGTGGCTGATCATGCACTGATCGCCTAACTGATCATGCACTAGTCACCTGGCTATCATGCACTAATCACGTGGCTGATCATACACTGACCACGTGACTGATCATGCACTGATCTGGTGGCTATCATGCATTGATCATGTGTTTGATCTTACACTGATCACGTGACTGATCATGCACTGATCACCTGGCTTTCATGCACTAATCACGTAGCTGATCTGGAACAGATCACGTGACTAATCATGCAGTGATCACGTCGCTATCATGCAATGATCTCGAGATTGCGCATGCACTGATCATATGGATGATCACACACTGATCACGTGACAGATCATGCACTGATCACGTGACTTATCATGCACTGATCACGAGACTGCACATGCACTGATCATGTGACTGAGCATGCACTGATCATGTAGCTGATCATGCACTGATCACGAAGTTGATCATACACTGATCATGTGACTGAGCATGCACTGACCACGTAGCTGATCATGCACTGATCACGTTGCGTATCATGCACTGATCACATGACGGCGCATGAACTGATCACGTGGATATTATACACTGATCAAGTGACAAATCATGCACTAATCACGTGACTGATCATGCACTGATCACGTGGCTATCATGCACTGATCACGTGACTGATCATGCACTTGACACGTCGCTATCATGCACTGATCACGTGGCTGTTCATACAGTGATCACGTGACTGATCATGCACTGATCCCGTGGCTGATCATGCACTGATCACGTTGCAGATCATGCACTCATCACGTGGCTGATCATACAATGATCACGTGGCTGATCATGCACTGATCACATGTGTGATCGTACACTGATCACGTGGCTGATCATGCACAAATCCCATTGCATATCATGCTCTGATCAGGTTGCTATCATGTACTGATCACTTGGCTGATCATACACTGATCACATGACTGATCATGCACTGATCACGTGCCTGATCATGCACTGATCCCGTGGCAGATCATGCACTGATCACGTGCAGATCATGCACTCATCATGTGGCTGATCATACAATGATCACGTGGCTGATCATGCACTGATCACATGTATGATCGTACACTGATCACGTGGCTGATCATGCACAAATCCCATTGCATATCATGCTCTGATCAGGTTGCTATCATGTACTGATCACGTGGCTGATCATACACTGATCACATGACTGATCATGCACTGATCACGTGCCTGATCATGCACTGATCCCGTGGCTGATCTTGCACTGATCACGTGGCTGATAATGCACTGATCACTTGACTGATCATGCACTGATCACGTCTCTTATCATGCACTACTCACGTGACTGATCATGGACTGATCACGTGACTGATCATGCACTGATCATGAGCCTGATCATGCACTGATCACGGGCCTGTTCATGCACTGATCACGTGGCTGATCCTGCACTGATCACGAGGCTGATCATACACTGATCACGTGACTGTGCATGCAATGATCACTTGGCTGATCATGTACTGATCACGTGGCTGATCATGCACTGATCACATGACTGATTATGCACTGATCACATAGCTATCATGCACTGATCACATGACTTCGCATGCCATGATCACGTGACTGATCATGCACTGGTCCCGTGGCTATCATGCACTGATAATGTGGCTTATCATACATTGATCACCTAAATAATCATGCACTGATCACGTGGCAATCTTGCTCTGATCACGTGGTTGATCAGGCACTGATCACTTAGCTATCATGCACTGATCACATGACTGCGCAAGAACTGATCACTTAGATATCATACACAGGACACGTGACAGATCATGCACTGATCACGTGACTGATCATGCACTGATCTGGTGGCTATCATGCACTGATCCCGTGGCTGATCTTGCACTGATCACGTGGCTGATAATGCACTGATCACTTGACTGATCATGCACTGATCACGTCTCTTATCATGCACTACTCACGTGACTGATCATGGACTGATCACGTGACTGATCATGCACTGATCATGAGCCTGATCATGCACTGATCACGGGCCTGTTCATGCACTGATCACGTGGCTGATCCTGCACTGATCACGAGGCTGATCATACACTGATCACGTGACTGTGCATGCAATGATCACTTGGCTGATCATGTACTGATCACGTAGCTGATCATGCTCTGATCACGTGACTGATTATGCACTGATCACATAGCTATCATGCACTGATCACATGACTTCGCATGCCATGATCACGTGACTGATCATGCACTGATCACGTGGCTATCATGCACTGATAATGTGGCTTATCATACATTGATCACCTAAATAATCATGCACTGATCACGTGGCAATCTTGCTCTGATCACGTGGTTGATCAGGCACTGATCACTTAGCTATCATGCACTGATCACATGACTGCGCAAGAACTGATCACTTAGATATCATACACAGGACACGTGACAGATCATGCACTGATCACGTGACTGATCATGCACTGATCTGGTGGCTATCATGCATTGATCACGTGGTTGATCATACACTGATCACGTGACTGATCATGCACTGATCACCTGGCTATCATGCACTAATCACGTAGCTGATCTGGAACAGATCACGTGACTAATCATGCAGTGATCACGTCGCTATCATGCAATGATCTCGAGATTGCGCATGCACTGATCATATGGATGATCACACACTGATCACGTGACAGATCATGCACTGAACACGTGACTTATAATGCACTGATCACGTGACTGCACATGCACTGATCATGTGACTGAGCATGCACTGATCACGTAGCTGATCATGCACTGATCACGAAGTTGATCATACACTGATCATGTGACTGAGCATGCACTGACCACGTAGCTGATCATGCACTGATCACGAAGTTGATCATACACTGATCATGTGAGTGTGCATGCACTGATCACGTGGCGGATAATGCAATGATCACGTGGCTGATCATGCACTGATCACGTATCTCTCATGCACTGATCACATGTCAACCATGCCCGGATCCCGTGGCTGATCATGCACTGATCGCCTGACTGATCATGCACTAGTCACCTGGCTATCATGCACTAATCACGTGGCTGATCATACACTGACCACGTGACTGATCATGCACTGATCTGGTGGCTATCATGCATTGATCACGTGTTTGATCTTACACTGATCACGTGACTGATCATGCACTGATCACCTGGCTATCATGCACTAATCACGTAGCTGATCTGGAACAGATCACGTGACTAATCATGCAGTGATCACGTCGCTATCATGCAATGATCTCGAGATTGCGCATGCACTGATCATATGGATGATCACACACTGATCACGTGACAGATCATGCACTGATCACGTGACTTATCATGCACTGATCACGAGACTGCACATGCACTGATCATGTGACTGAGCATGCACTGATCATGTAGCTGATCATGCACTGATCACGAAGTTGATCATACACTGATCATGTGACTGAGCATGCACTGATCACGTAGCTGATCATGCACTGATCACGAAGTTGATCATACACTGATCACGTGAGTGTGCATGCACTGATCACGTGGCGGATAATGCAATGTTCACGTGGCTGATCATGCACTGATCACGTAGCTCTCATGCACTGATCACATGTCAATCACGCCCGGATCCCGTGGCTGATCATGCACTGATCTCAAAGCTGATCATACACTGATCACGTGAGTGTGCATGCAATGATAACATGGCTGATTATGCAATTATCACGTGGCTTATCATACACTGATCACGTGGCTGATCATGCACTAATCACGTTTTGGATGATGCACTGGTCACGTGGCTGATCATACACTAATCACATGACTGATCATGCACTAATCACGTTGTGGATCATGCACTGATCACGTGGCTGTTCTTGCACTTATCACGTGGCTGATCATACAGTGATTACATGACTGATCATGCACTAATCACGATGTGGATCATGCACTGATCACATGAATGTGCATGCATTGATCATGTGGCTGATCATGCACTGATCACGTGGCTGATCATGCACTGATCACGAAGCTGATATTACACTGATCACAGGACTGTGCATGCACTGATCATGTGGCTGATCATGCACTGATCATGTGGCTGATGATACACTGATCACGTGGCTGATCGTACTCTGAACACGAAGCTGAAAATACACTGATCACGAGACTGCATGCACTGATCACTTGACTGCGCCTGCACTGATCACGTGGATGATAATACGCTGATCACTTGACTGCTTATGCACTAAAAAAATGGCTGATCATGCACTGATCACATGACTGATCATGCACTGATCACGTGACTGATCATGCATAGATCACGTGACTACCATGCACTGATCACTTGATTGTGCATGCAATAATCACGTGGATGATCACGCATTTATCATGTGGCTGATCATGCACTAATCACATGGCGGAACATGAACTGATCACGTGACTTAGCATGCAGTGATCTCGTGTCTGAATGGTGCTGATCATGTGACTAAACAAGAACTGATCACGTGGCTATAATGCACTGATCACATGACTGCGCATGCACTGATCATGTGGATGATAATACACTGATGACGTTACTGATGAGGCACTGATCACGTGACTGATCATTCACTGATCACGTGGCTATTATGCACTGATCACGGGACTGCACATGCAGTGTTCACGTAATTGTAGACAATGATCACGTGGCTATCATGCACTGATCACGTGTCTATCATGCACTGAACACGTGGCTGATCAAACACTGATCACGTGGCTGATCATGCACTCATCACGTGGCTGATCATACAATGATCACGTGGCTGATCATGCACTGATCACATGTATGATCGTACACTGATCACGTGGCTGATCATGCACAAATCCCATTGCATATCATGCTCTGATCAGGTTGCTATCATGTACTGATCACGTGGCTGATCATACAGTGATCACGTGACTGACCATGCACTGATTACGTGGTTAACATGCACTGATCACGTGGCTGATCATGCACTGTTAACCTGGCTATAATACACTGATCTCATGACTGATCATGCATTCTTCACATGCCTGATCATGCACTGATCACGTGGCTGATCTTGCACTGATCACGTGGCTGATAATGCACTGATCACTTGACTGATCATGCACTGATCACGTGTCTGATCATGCACTACTCACGTGACTGATCATGGACTGATCACGTGACTGATCATGCACTGATCATGAGCCTGATCATGCACTGAACACGGGCCTGTACATGCACTGATCACGTGGCTGATCCTGCACTGATCACGAGGCTGATCATACACTGATCACGTGACTGTGCATGCAATGATCACTTGGCTGATCATATACTGATCACGTGGCTGATCATGCACTGATCACGTGACTGATCATGCACTGATATGGTGGCTATCATGCATTGATCACGTGGTTGATCATACACTGATCACGTGACTGATCATGCATTGATCACCTGGCTATCATGCACTAATCACGTAGCTGATCTGGAACAGATCACGTGTGTAATCATGAAGTGATCACGTCGCTATCATGCAATGATCTCGAGATTGCGCATGCACTGATCATATGGATGATCACACACTGATCACGTGACAGATCATGCACTGAACACGTGACTTATCATGCACTGATCACGTAACTGCACATGCACTGATCATGTGACTGAGCATGCACTGATCACGTAGCTGATCATGCACTGATCACGAAGTTGATCATACACTGATCATGTGACTGAGCATGCACTGACCACGTAGCTGATCATGCACTGATCACGAAGTTGATCATACACTGATCACGTGAGTGTGCATGCACTGATCACGTGGCGGATAATGCAATGATCACGTGGCTGATCATGCACTGATCACGTAGCTCTCATGCACTGATCACATGTCAACCATGCCCGGATCCCGTGGCTGATCATGCACTGATCGCCTGACTGATCAGGCACTAGTCACCTGGCTATCATGCACTAATCACGTGGCTGTTCATACACTGACCACGTGACTGATCATGCACTGATCTGGTGGCTATCATGCATTGATCACGTGTTTGATCTTACACTGATCACGTGACTGATCATGCACTGATCACCTGGCTTTCATGCACTAATCACGTAGCTGATCTGGAACAGATCACGTGACTAATCATGCAGTGATCACGTCGCTATCATGCAATGATCTCGAGATTGCGCGTGCACTGATCATATGGATGATCACACACTGATCACGTGACAGATCATGCACTGATCACGTGACTTATCATGCACTGATCACGAGACTGCACATGCACTGATCATGTGACTGAGCATGCACTGATCATGTAGCTGATCATGCACTGATCACGAAGTTGATCATACACTGATCATGTGACTGAGCATGCACTGATCACGTAGCTGATCATGCACTGATCACGAAGTTGATCATACACTGATCACGTGAGTGTGCATGCACTGATCACGTGGCGGATAATGCAATGTTCACGTGGCTGATCATGCACTGATCACGTAGCTCTCATGCACTGATCACATGTCAATCACGCCCGGATCCCGTGGCTGATCATGCACTGATCTCGAAGCTGATCATACACTGATCACGTGAGTGTGCATGCAATGATAACATGGCTGATTATGCAATTATCACGTGGCTTATCATACACTGATCACGTGGCTGATCATGCACTAATCACGTTTTGGATGATGCACTGGTCACGTGGCTGATCATACACTAATCACATGACTGATCATGCACTAATCACGTTGTGGATCATGCACTGATCACGTGGCTGTTCTTGCACTTATCACGTGGCTGATCATACAGTGATTACATGACTGATCATGCACTAATCACGATGTGGATCATGCACTGATCACATGAATGTGCATGCATTGATCATGTGGCTGATCATGCACTGATCACGTGGCTGATCATGCACTGATCACGAAGCTGATATTACACTGATCACAGGACTGTGCATGCACTGATCATGTGGCTGATCATGCACTGATCATGTGGCTGATGATACACTGATCACGTGGCTGATCGTACTCTGAACACGAAGCTGAAAATACACTGATCACGAGACTGCATGCACTGATCACTTGACTGCGCCTGCACTGATCACGTGGATGATAATACGCTGATCACTTGACTGCTTATGCACTAAAAAAATGGCTGATCATGCACTGATCACATGACTGATCATGCACTGATCACGTGACTGATCATGCATAGATCACGTGACTACCATGCACTGATCACTTGATTGTGCATGCAATAATCACGTGGATGATCACGCATTTATCATGTGGCTGATCATGCACTAATCACATGGCGGAACATGAACTGATCACGTGACTTAGCATGCAGTGATCTCGTGTCTGAATGGTGCTGATCATGTGACTAAACAAGAACTGATCACGTGGCTATAATGCACTGATCACATGACTGCGCATGCACTGATCATGTGGATGATAATACACTGATGACGTTACTGATGAGGCACTGATCACGTGACTGATCATTCACTGATCACGTGGCTATTATGCACTGATCACGGGACTGCACATGCAGTGTTCACGTAATTGTAGACAATGATCACGTGGCTATCATGCACTGATCACGTGTCTATCATGCACTGAACACGTGGCTGATCAAACACTGATCACGTGGCTGATCATGCACTCATCACGTGGCTGATCATACAATGATCACGTGGCTGATCATGCACTGATCACATGTATGATCGTACACTGATCACGTGGCTGATCATGCACAAATCCCATTGCATATCATGCTCTGATCAGGTTGCTATCATGTACTGATCACGTGGCTGATCATACAGTGATCACGTGACTGACCATGCACTGATTACGTGGCTATCATGCACTGATCACGTGGCTGATCATGCACTGTTAACCTGGCTATAATACACTGATCTCGTGACTGATCATGCATTCTTCACATGCCTGATCATGCACTGATCACGTGGCTGATCTTGCACTGATCACGTGGCTGATAATGCACTGATCACTTGACTGATCATGCACTGATCACGTGTCTGATCATGCACTACTCACGTGACTGATCATGGACTGATCACGTGACTGATCATGCACTGATCATGAGCCTGATCATGCACTGAACACGGGCCTGTTCATGCACTGATCACGTGGCTGATCCTGCACTAATCACGAGGCTGATCATACACTGATCACGTGACTGTGCATGCAATGATCACTTGGCTGATCATATACTGATCACGTGGCTGACCATGCACTGATCACGTGACTGATCATGCACTGATATGGTGGCTATCATGCATTGATCACGTGGTTGATCATACACTGATCACGTGACTGATCATGCACTGATCACCTGGCTATCATGCACTAATCACGTAGCTGATCTGGAACAGATCACGTGTGTAATCATGCAGTGATCACGTCGCTATCATGCAATGATCTCGAGATTGCGCATGCACTGATCATATGGATGATCACACACTGATCACGTGACAGATCATGCACTGAACACGTGATTTATCATGCACTGATCACGTAACTGCACATGCACTGATCATGTGACTGAGCATGCACTAATCATGTAGCTGATCATGCACTGATCACGAAGTTGATCATACACTGATCATGTGACTGAGCATGCACTGACCACGTAGCTGATCATGCACTGATCACGTTGCGTATCATGCACTGATCACATGACGGCGCATGAACTGATCACGTGGATATTATACACTGATCAAGTGACAAATCATGCACTAATCACGTGACTGATCATGCACTGATCACGTGGCTATCATGCACTGATCACGTGACTGATCATGCACTTGACACGTCGCTATCATGCACTGATCACGTGGCTGTTCATACAGTGATCACGTGACTGATCATGCACTGATCCCGTGGCTGATCATGCACTGATCACGTTGCAGATCATGCACTCATCACGTGGCTGATCATACAATGATCACGTGGCTGATCATGCACTGATCACATGTGTGATCGTACACTGATCACGTGGCTGATCATGCACAAATCCCATTGCATATCATGCTCTGATCAGGTTGCTATCATGTACTGATCACTTGGCTGATCATACACTGATCACATGACTGATCATGCACTGATCACGTGCCTGATCATGCACTGATCCCGTGGCAGATCATGCACTGATCACGTGCAGATCATGCACTCATCATGTGGCTGATCATACAATGATCACGTGGCTGATCATGCACTGATCACATGTATGATCGTACACTGATCACGTGGCTGATCATGCACAAATCCCATTGCATATCATGCTCTGATCAGGTTGCTATCATGTACTGATCACGTGGCTGATCATACACTGATCACATGACTGATCATGCACTGATCACGTGCCTGATCATGCACTGATCCCGTGGCTGATCTTGCACTGATCACGTGGCTGATAATGCACTGATCACTTGACTGATCATGCACTGATCACGTCTCTTATCATGCACTACTCACGTGACTGATCATGGACTGATCACGTGACTGATCATGCACTGATCATGAGCCTGATCATGCACTGATCACGGGCCTGTTCATGCACTGATCACGTGGCTGATCCTGCACTGATCACGAGGCTGATCATACACTGATCACGTGACTGTGCATGCAATGATCACTTGGCTGATCATGTACTGATCACGTGGCTGATCATGCACTGATCACATGACTGATTATGCACTGATCACATAGCTATCATGCACTGATCACATGACTTCGCATGCCATGATCACGTGACTGATCATGCACTGGTCCCGTGGCTATCATGCACTGATAATGTGGCTTATCATACATTGATCACCTAAATAATCATGCACTGATCACGTGGCAATCTTGCTCTGATCACGTGGTTGATCAGGCACTGATCACTTAGCTATCATGCACTGATCACATGACTGCGCAAGAACTGATCACTTAGATATCATACACAGGACACGTGACAGATCATGCACTGATCACGTGACTGATCATGCACTGATCTGGTGGCTATCATGCACTGATCCCGTGGCTGATCTTGCACTGATCACGTGGCTGATAATGCACTGATCACTTGACTGATCATGCACTGATCACGTCTCTTATCATGCACTACTCACGTGACTGATCATGGACTGATCACGTGACTGATCATGCACTGATCATGAGCCTGATCATGCACTGATCACGGGCCTGTTCATGCACTGATCACGTGGCTGATCCTGCACTGATCACGAGGCTGATCATACACTGATCACGTGACTGTGCATGCAATGATCACTTGGCTGATCATGTACTGATCACGTAGCTGATCATGCTCTGATCACGTGACTGATTATGCACTGATCACATAGCTATCATGCACTGATCACATGACTTCGCATGCCATGATCACGTGACTGATCATGCACTGATCACGTGGCTATCATGCACTGATAATGTGGCTTATCATACATTGATCACCTAAATAATCATGCACTGATCACGTGGCAATCTTGCTCTGATCACGTGGTTGATCAGGCACTGATCACTTAGCTATCATGCACTGATCACATGACTGCGCAAGAACTGATCACTTAGATATCATACACAGGACACGTGACAGATCATGCACTGATCACGTGACTGATCATGCACTGATCTGGTGGCTATCATGCATTGATCACGTGGTTGATCATACACTGATCACGTGACTGATCATGCACTGATCACCTGGCTTTCATGCACTAATCACGTAGCTGATCTGGAACAGATCACGTGACTAATCATGCAGTGATCACGTCGCTATCATGCAATGATCTCGAGATTGCGCATGCACTGATCATATGGATGATCACACACTGATCATGTGACAGATCATGCACTGAACACGTGACTTATCATGCACTGATCACGTGACTGCACATGCACTGATCATGTGACTGAGCATGCACTGATCACGTAGCTGATCATGCACTGATCACGAAGTTGATCATACACTGATCATGTGACTGAGCATGCACTGACCACGTAGCTGATCATGCACTGATCACGAAGTTGATCATACACTGATCACGTGAGTGTGCATGCACTGATCACGTGGCGGATAATGCAATGATCACGTGGCTGATCATGCACTGATCACGTATCTCTCATGCACTGATCACATGTCAACCATGCCCGGATCCCGTGGCTGATCATGCACTGATCGCCTGACTGATCATGCACTAGTCACCTGGCTATCATGCACTAATCACGTGGCTGATCATACACTCACCACGTGACTGATCATGCACTGATCTGGTGGCTATCATGCATTGATCACGTGTTTGATCTTACACTGATCACGTGACTGATCATGCACTGATCACCTGGCTATCATGCACTAATCACGTAGCTGATCTGGAACAGATCACGTGACTAATCATGCAGTGATCACGTCGCTATCATGCAATGATCTCGAGATTGCGCATGCACTGATCATATGGATGATCACACACTGATCACGTGACAGATCATGCACTGATCACGTGACTTATCATGCACTGATCACGAGACTGCACATGCACTGATCATGTGACTGAGCATGCACTGATCATGTAGCTGATCATGCACTGATCACGAAGTTGATCATACACTGATCATGTGACTGAGCATGCACTGATCACGTAGCTGATCATGCACTGATCACGAAGTTGATCATACACTGATCACGTGAGTGTGCATGCACTGATCACGTGGCGGATAATGCAATGTTCACGTGGCTGATCATGCACTGATCACGTAGCTCTCATGCACTGATCACATGTCAATCACGCCCGGATCCCGTGGCTGATCATGCACTGATCTCAAAGCTGATCATACACTGATCACGTGAGTGTGCATGCAATGATAACATGGCTGATTATGCAATTATCACGTGGCTTATCATACACTGATCACGTGGCTGATCATGCACTAATCACGTTTTGGATGATGCACTGGTCACGTGGCTGATCATACACTAATCACATGACTGATCATGCACTAATCACGTTGTGGATCATGCACTGATCACGTGGCTGTTCTTGCACTTATCACGTGGCTGATCATACAGTGATTACATGACTGATCATGCACTAATCACGATGTGGATCATGCACTGATCACATGAATGTGCATGCATTGATCATGTGGCTGATCATGCACTGATCACGTGGCTGATCATGCACTGATCACGAAGCTGATATTACACTGATCACAGGACTGTGCATGCACTGATCATGTGGCTGATCATGCACTGATCATGTGGCTGATGATACACTGATCACGTGGCTGATCGTACTCTGAACACGAAGCTGAAAATACACTGATCACGAGACTGCATGCACTGATCACTTGACTGCGCCTGCACTGATCACGTGGATGATAATACGCTGATCACTTGACTGCTTATGCACTAAAAAAATGGCTGATCATGCACTGATCACATGACTGATCATGCACTGATCACGTGACTGATCATGCATAGATCACGTGACTACCATGCACTGATCACTTGATTGTGCATGCAATAATCACGTGGATGATCACGCATTTATCATGTGGCTGATCATGCACTAATCACATGGCGGAACATGAACTGATCACGTGACTTAGCATGCAGTGATCTCGTGTCTGAATGGTGCTGATCATGTGACTAAACAAGAACTGATCACGTGGCTATAATGCACTGATCACATGACTGCGCATGCACTGATCATGTGGATGATAATACACTGATGACGTTACTGATGAGGCACTGATCACGTGACTGATCATTCACTGATCACGTGGCTATTATGCACTGATCACGGGACTGCACATGCAGTGTTCACGTAATTGTAGACAATGATCACGTGGCTATCATGCACTGATCACGTGTCTATCATGCACTGAACACGTGGCTGATCAAACACTGATCACGTGGCTGATCATGCACTCATCACGTGGCTGATCATACAATGATCACGTGGCTGATCATGCACTGATCACATGTATGATCGTACACTGATTACGTGGCTGATCATGCACAAATCCCATTGCATATCATGCTCTGATCAGGTTGCTATCATGTACTGATCACGTGGCTGATCATACAGTGATCACGTGACTGACCATGCACTGATTACGTGGTTAACATGCACTGATCACGTGGCTGATCATGCACTGTTAACCTGGCTATAATACACTGATCTCATGACTGATCATGCATTCTTCACATGCCTGATCATGCACTGATCACGTGGCTGATCTTGCACTGATCACGTGGCTGATAATGCACTGATCACTTGACTGATCATGCACTGATCACGTGTCTGATCATGCACTACTCACGTGACTGATCATGGACTGATCACGTGACTGATCATGCACTGATCATGAGCCTGATCATGCACTGAACACGGGCCTGTACATGCACTGATCACGTGGCTGATCCTGCACTGATCACGAGGCTGATCATACACTGATCACGTGACTGTGCATGCAATGATCACTTGGCTGATCATATACTGATCACGTGGCTGATCATGCACTGATCACGTGACTGATCATGCACTGATATGGTGGCTATCATGCATTGATCACGTGGTTGATCATACACTGATCACGTGACTGATCATGCATTGATCACCTGGCTATCATGCACTAATCACGTAGCTGATCTGGAACAGATCACGTGTGTAATCATGAAGTGATCACGTCGCTATCATGCAATGATCTCGAGATTGCGCATGCACTGATCATATGGATGATCACACACTGATCACGTGACAGATCATGCACTGAACACGTGACTTATCATGCACTGATCACGTAACTGCACATGCACTGATCATGTGACTGAGCATGCACTAATCATGTAGCTGATCATGCACTGATCACGAAGTTGATCATACACTGATCATGTGACTGAGCATGCACTGACCACGTAGCTGATCATGCACTGATCACGTTGCGTATCATGCACTGATCACATGACGGCGCATGAACTGATCACGTGGATATTATACACTGATCAAGTGACAAATCATGCACTAATCACGTGACTGATCATGCACTGATCACGTGGCTATCATGCACTGATCACGTGACTGATCATGCACTTGACACGTCGCTATCATGCACTGATCACGTGGCTGTTCATACAGTGATCACGTGACTGATCATGCACTGATCCCGTGGCTGATCATGCACTGATCACGTTGCAGATCATGCACTCATCACGTGGCTGATCATACAATGATCACGTGGCTGATCATGCACTGATCACATGTGTGATCGTACACTGATCACGTGGCTGATCATGCACAAATCCCATTGCATATCATGCTCTGATCAGGTTGCTATCATGTACTGATCACTTGGCTGATCATACACTGATCACATGACTGATCATGCACTGATCACGTGCCTGATCATGCACTGATCCCGTGGCAGATCATGCACTGATCACGTGCAGATCATGCACTCATCATGTGGCTGATCATACAATGATCACGTGGCTGATCATGCACTGATCACATGTATGATCGTACACTGATCACGTGGCTGATCATGCACAAATCCCATTGCATATCATGCTCTGATCAGGTTGCTATCATGTACTGATCCCGTGGCTGATCTTGCACTGATCACGTGGCTGATAATGCACTGATCACTTGACTGATCATGCACTGATCACGGGCCTGTTCATGCACTGATCACGTGGCTGATCCTGCACTGATCACGAGGCTGATCATACACTGATCACGTGACTGTGCATGCAATGATCACTTGGCTGATCATGTACTGATCACGTGGCTGATCATGCACTGATCACATGACTGATTATGCACTGATCACATAGCTATCATGCACTGATCACATGACTTCGCATGCCATGATCACGTGACTGATCATGCACTGGTCCCGTGGCTATCATGCACTGATAATGTGGCTTATCATACATTGATCACCTAAATAATCATGCACTGATCACGTGGCAATCTTGCTCTGATCACGTGGTTGATCAGGCACTGATCACTTAGCTATCATGCACTGATCACATGACTGCGCAAGAACTGATCACTTAGATATCATACACAGGACACGTGACAGATCATGCACTGATCACGTGACTGATCATGCACTGATCTGGTGGCTATCATGCATTGATCACGTGGTTGATCATACACTGGTCACGTGACTGATCATGCACTGATCACCTGGCTATCATGCACTAATCACGTAGCTGATCTGGAACAGATCACGTGACTAATCATGCAGTGATCACGTCGCTATCATGCAATGATCTCGAGATTGCGCATGCACTGATCATATGGATGATCACACACTGATCACGTGACAGATCATGCACTGAACACGTGACTTATAATGCACTGATCACGTGACTGCACATGCACTGATCATGTGACTGAGCATGCACTGATCACGTAGCTGATCATGCACTGATCACGAAGTTGATCATACACTGATCATGTGACTGAGCATGCACTGACCACGTAGCTGATCATGCACTGATCACGAAGTTGATCATACACTGATCACGTGAGTGTGCATGCACTGATCACGTGGCGGATAATGCAATGATCACGTGGCTGATCATGCACTGATCACGTATCTCTCATGCACTGATCACATGTCAACCATGCCCGGATCCCGTGGCTGATCATGCACTGATCGCCTAACTGATCATGCACTAGTCACCTGGCTATCATGCACTAATCACGTGGCTGATCATACACTGACCACGTGACTGATCATGCACTGATCTGGTGGCTATCATGCATTGATCATGTGTTTGATCTTACACTGATCACGTGACTGATCATGCACTGATCACCTGGCTTTCATGCACTAATCACGTAGCTGATCTGGAACAGATCACGTGACTAATCATGCAGTGATCACGTCGCTATCATGCAATGATCTCGAGATTGCGCATGCACTGATCATATGGATGATCACACACTGATCACGTGACAGATCATGCACTGATCACGTGACTTATCATGCACTGATCACGAGACTGCACATGCACTGATCATGTGACTGAGCATGCACTGATCATGTAGCTGATCATGCACTGATCACGAAGTTGATCATACACTGATCATGTGACTGAGCATGCACTGACCACGTAGCTGATCATGCACTGATCACGTTGCGTATCATGCACTGATCACATGACGGCGCATGAACTGATCACGTGGATATTATACACTGATCAAGTGACAAATCATGCACTAATCACGTGACTGATCATGCACTGATCACGTGGCTATCATGCACTGATCACGTGACTGATCATGCACTTGACACGTCGCTATCATGCACTGATCACGTGGCTGTTCATACAGTGATCACGTGACTGATCATGCACTGATCCCGTGGCTGATCATGCACTGATCACGTTGCAGATCATGCACTCATCACGTGGCTGATCATACAATGATCACGTGGCTGATCATGCACTGATCACATGTGTGATCGTACACTGATCACGTGGCTGATCATGCACAAATCCCATTGCATATCATGCTCTGATCAGGTTGCTATCATGTACTGATCACTTGGCTGATCATACACTGATCACATGACTGATCATGCACTGATCACGTGCCTGATCATGCACTGATCCCGTGGCAGATCATGCACTGATCACGTGCAGATCATGCACTCATCATGTGGCTGATCATACAATGATCACGTGGCTGATCATGCACTGATCACATGTATGATCGTACACTGATCACGTGGCTGATCATGCACAAATCCCATTGCATATCATGCTCTGATCAGGTTGCTATCATGTACTGATCACGTGGCTGATCATACACTGATCACATGACTGATCATGCACTGATCACGTGCCTGATCATGCACTGATCCCGTGGCTGATCTTGCACTGATCACGTGGCTGATAATGCACTGATCACTTGACTGATCATGCACTGATCACGGGCCTGTTCATGCACTGATCACGTGGCTGATCCTGCACTGATCACGAGGCTGATCATACACTGATCACGTGACTGTGCATGCAATGATCACTTGGCTGATCATGTACTGATCACGTGGCTGATCATGCACTGATCACATGACTGATTATGCACTGATCACATAGCTATCATGCACTGATCACATGACTTCGCATGCCATGATCACGTGACTGATCATGCACTGGTCCCGTGGCTATCATGCACTGATAATGTGGCTTATCATACATTGATCACCTAAATAATCATGCACTGATCACGTGGCAATCTTGCTCTGATCACGTGGTTGATCAGGCACTGATCACTTAGCTATCATGCACTGATCACATGACTGCGCAAGAACTGATCACTTAGATATCATACACAGGACACGTGACAGATCATGCACTGATCACGTGACTGATCATGCACTGATCTGGTGGCTATCATGCACTGATCCCGTGGCTGATCTTGCACTGATCACGTGGCTGATAATGCACTGATCACTTGACTGATCATGCACTGATCACGTCTCTTATCATGCACTACTCACGTGACTGATCATGGACTGATCACGTGACTGATCATGCACTGATCATGAGCCTGATCATGCACTGATCACGGGCCTGTTCATGCACTGATCACGTGGCTGATCCTGCACTGATCACGAGGCTGATCATACACTGATCACGTGACTGTGCATGCAATGATCACTTGGCTGATCATGTACTGATCACGTAGCTGATCATGCTCTGATCACGTGACTGATTATGCACTGATCACATAGCTATCATGCACTGATCACATGACTTCGCATGCCATGATCACGTGACTGATCATGCACTGATCACGTGGCTATCATGCACTGATAATGTGGCTTATCATACATTGATCACCTAAATAATCATGCCCTGATCACGTGGCAATCTTGCTCTGATCACGTGGTTGATCAGGCACTGATCACTTAGCTATCATGCACTGATCACATGACTGCGCAAGAACTGATCACTTAGATATCATACACAGGACACGTGACAGATCATGCACTGATCACGTGACTGATCATGCACTGATCTGGTGGCTATCATGCACTGATCCCGTGGCTGATCTTGCACTGATCACGTGGCTGATAATGCACTGATCACTTGACTGATCATGCACTGATCACGTCTCTTATCATGCACTACTCACGTGACTGATCATGGACTGATCACGTGACTGATCATGCACTCATCATGAGCCTGATCATGCACTGATCACGGGCCTGTTCATGCACTGATCACGTGGCTGATCCTGCACTGATCACGAGGCTGATCATACACTGATCACGTGACTGTGCATGCAATGATCACTTGGCTGATCATGTACTGATCACGTAGCTGATCATGCTCTGATCACGTGACTGATTATGCACTGATCACATAGCTATCATGCACTGATCACATGACTTCGAATGCCATGATCACGTGACTGATCATGCACTGATCACGTGGCTATCATGCACTGATAATGTGGCTTATCATACATTGATCACCTAAATAATCATGCACTGATCACGTGGCAATCTTGCTCTGATCACGTGGTTGATCAGGCACTGATCACTTAGCTATCATGCACTGATCACATGACTGCGCAAGAACTGATCACTTAGATATCATACACAGGACACGTGACAGATCATGCACTGATCACGTGACTGATCATGCACTGATCTGGTGGCTATCATGCACTGATCCCGTGGCTGATCTTGCACTGATCACGTGGCTGATAATGCACTGATCACTTGACTGATCATGCACTGATCACGTCTCTTATCATGCACTACTCACGTGACTGATCATGGACTGATCACGTGACTGATCATTCACTGATCATGAGCCTGATCATGCACTGATCACGGGCCCTGTTCATGCACTGATCACGTGGCTGATCCTGCACTGATCACGAGGCTGATCATACACTGATCACGTGACTGTGCATGCAATGATCACTTGGCTGATCATGTACTGATCACGTAGCTGATCATGCTCTGATCACGTGACTGATTATGCACTGATCACATAGCTATCATGCACTGATCACATGACTTCGCATGCCATGATCACGTGACTGATCATGCACTGATCACGTGGCTATCATGCACTGATAATGTGGCTTATCATACATTGATCACCTAAATAATCATGCCCTGATCACGTGGCAATCTTGCTCTGATCACGTGGTTGATCAGGCACTGATCACTTAGCTATCATGCACTGATCACATGACTGCGCAAGAACTGATCACTTAGATATCATACACAGGACACGTGACAGATCATGCACTGATCACGTGACTGATCATGCACTGATCTGGTGGCTATCATGCATTGATCACGTGGTTGATCTTACACTGATCACGTGACTGATCATGCACTGATCACCTGGCTATCATGCACTAATCACGTAGCTGATCTGGAACAGATCACGTGTGTAATCATGCAGTGATCACGTCGCTATCATGCAATGATCTCGAGATTGCGCATGCACTGATCATACGGATGATCACACACTGATCACGTGACAGATCATGCACTGAACACGTGACTTATCATGCACTGATCACGTAACTGCACATGCACTGATCATGTGACTGAGCATGCACTAATCATGTAGCTGATCATGCACTGATCACGAAGTTGATCATACACTGATCATGTGACTGAGCATGCACTGACCACGTAGCTGATCATGCACTGATCACGTTGCGTATCATGCACTGATCACATGACGGCGCATGAACTGATCACGTGGATATTATACACTGATCAAGTGACAAATCATGCACTAATCACGTGACTGATCATGCACTGATCACGTGGCTATCATGCACTGATCACGTGACTGATCATGCACTTGACACGTCGCTATCATGCACTGATCACGTGGCTGTTCATACAGTGATCACGTGACTGATCATGCACTGATCCCGTGGCTGATCATGCACTGATCACGTTGCAGATCATGCACTCATCACGTGGCTGATCATACAATGATCACGTGGCTGATCATGCACTGATCACATGTGTGATCGTACACTGATCACGTGGCTGATCATGCACAAATCCCATTGCATATCATGCTCTGATCAGGTTGCTATCATGTACTGATCACTTGGCTGATCATACACTGATCACATGACTGATCATGCACTGATCACGTGCCTGATCATGCACTGATCCCGTGGCAGATCATGCACTGATCACGTGCAGATCATGCACTCATCATGTGGCTGATCATACAATGATCACGTGGCTGATCATGCACTGATCACATGTATGATCGTACACTGATCACGTGGCTGATCATGCACAAATCCCATTGCATATCATGCTCTGATCAGGTTGCTATCATGTACTGATCACGTGGCTGATCATACACTGATCACATGACTGATCATGCACTGATCACGTGCCTGATCATGCACTGATCCCGTGGCTGATCTTGCACTGATCACGTGGCTGATAATGCAACTGATCACTTGACTGATCATGCACTGATCACGTCTCTTATCATGCACTACTCACGTGACTGATCATGGACTGATCACGTGACTGATCATGCACTGATCATGAGCCTGATCATGCACTGATCACGGGCCTGTTCATGCACTGATCACGTGGCTGATCCTGCACTGATCACGAGGCTGATCATACACTGATCACGTGACTGTGCATGCAATGATCACTTGGCTGATCATGTACTGATCACGTGGCTGATCATGCACTGATCACATGACTGATTATGCACTGATCACATAGCTATCATGCACTGATCACATGACTTCGCATGCCATGATCACGTGACTGATCATGCACTGGTCCCGTGGCTATCATGCACTGATAATGTGGCTTATCATACATTGATCACCTAAATAATCATGCACTGATCACGTGGCAATCTTGCTCTGATCACGTGGTTGATCAGGCACTGATCACTTAGCTATCATGCACTGATCACATGACTGCGCAAGAACTGATCACTTAGATATCATACACAGGACACGTGACAGATCATGCACTGATCACGTGACTGATCATGCACTGATCTGGTGGCTATCATGCACTGATCCCGTGGCTGATCTTGCACTGATCACGTGGCTGATAATGCACTGATCACTTGACTGATCATGCACTGATCACGTCTCTTATCATGCACTACTCACGTGACTGATCATGGACTGATCACGTGACTGATCATGCACTGATCATGAGCCTGATCATGCACTGATCACGGGCCTGTTCATGCACTGATCACGTGGCTGATCCTGCACTGATCACGAGGCTGATCATACACTGATCACGTGACTGTGCATGCAATGATCACTTGGCTGATCATGTACTGATCACGTAGCTGATCATGCTCTGATCACGTGACTGATTATGCACTGATCACATAGCTATCATGCACTGATCACATGACTTCGCATGCCATGATCACGTGACTGATCATGCACTGATCACGTGGCTATCATGCACTGATAATGTGGCTTATCATACATTGATCACCTAAATAATCATGCACTGATCACGTGGCAATCTTGCTCTGATCACGTGGTTGATCAGGCACTGATCACTTAGCTATCATGCACTGATCACATGACTGCGCAAGAACTGATCACTTAGATATCATACACAGGACACGTGACAGATCATGCACTGATCACGTGACTGATCATGCACTGATCTGGTGGCTATCATGCACTGATCCCGTGGCTGATCTTGCACTGATCACGTGGCTGATAATGCACTGATCACTTGACTGATCATGCACTGATCACGTCTCTTATCATGCACTACTCACGTGACTGATCATGGACTGATCACGTGACTGATCATGCACTGATCATGAGCCTGATCATGCACTGATCACGGGCCTGTTCATGCACTGATCACGTGGCTGATCCTGCACTGATCACGAGGCTGATCATACACTGATCACGTGACTGTGCATGCAATGATCACTTGGCTGATCATGTACTGATCACGTAGCTGATCATGCTCTGATCACGTGACTGATTATGCACTGATCACATAGCTATCATGCACTGATCACATGACTTCGCATGCCATGATCACGTGACTGATCATGCACTGATCACGTGGCTATCATGCACTGATAATGTGGCTTATCATACATTGATCACCTAAATAATCATGCCCTGATCACGTGGCAATCTTGCTCTGATCACGTGGTTGATCAGGCACTGATCACTTAGCTATCATGCACTGATCACATGACTGCCGCAAGAACTGATCACTTAGATATCATACACAGGACACGTGACAGATCATGCACTGATCACGTGACTGATCATGCACTGATCTGGTGGCTATCATGCATTGATCACGTGGTTGATCTTACACTGATCACGTGACTGATCATGCACTGATCACCTGGCTATCATGCACTAATCACGTAGCTGATCTGGAACAGATCACGTGTGTATCATGCAGTGATCACGTCGCTATCATGCAATGATCTCGAGATTGCGCATGCACTGATCATACGGATGATCACACACTGATCACGTGACAGATCATGCACTGAACACGTGACTTATCATGCACTGATCACGTAACTGCACATGCAACTGATCATGTGACTGAGCATGCACTAATCATGTAGCTGATCATGCACTGATCACGAAGTTGATCATACACTGATCATGTGACTGAGCATGCACTGACCACGTAGCTGATCATGCACTGATCACGTTGCGTATCATGCACTGATCACATGACGGCGCATGAACTGATCACGTGGATATTATACACTGATCAAGTGACAAATCATGCACTAATCACGTGACTGATCATGCACTGATCACGTGGCTATCATGCACTGATCACGTGACTGATCATGCACTTGACACGTCGCTATCATGCACTGATCACGTGGCTGTTCATACAGTGATCACGTGACTGATCATGCACTGATCCCGTGGCTGATCATGCACTGATCACGTTGCAGATCATGCACTCATCACGTGGCTGATCATACAATGATCACGTGGCTGATCATGCACTGATCACATGTGTGATCGTACACTGATCACGTGGCTGATCATGCACAAATCCCATTGCATATCATGCTCTGATCAGGTTGCTATCATGTACTGATCACTTGGCTGATCATACACTGATCACATGACTGATCATGCACTGATCACGTGCCTGATCATGCACTGATCCCGTGGCAGATCATGCACTGATCACGTGCAGATCATGCACTCATCATGTGGCTGATCATACAATGATCACGTGGCTGATCATGCACTGATCACATGTATGATCGTACACTGATCACGTGGCTGATCATGCACAAATCCCATTGCATATCATGCTCTGATCAGGTTGCTATCATGTACTGATCACGTGGCTGATCATACACTGATCACATGACTGATCATGCACTGATCACGTGCCTGATCATGCACTGATCCCGTGGCTGATCTTGCACTGATCACGTGGCTGATAATGCACTGATCACTTGACTGATCATGCACTGATCACGTCTCTTATCATGCACTACTCACGTGACTGATCATGGACTGATCACGTGACTGATCATGCACTGATCATGAGCCTGATCATGCACTGATCACGGGCCTGTTCATTGCACTGATCACGTGGCTGATCCTGCACTGATCACGAGGCTGATCATACACTGATCACGTGACTGTGCATGCAATGATCACTTGGCTGATCATGTACTGATCACGTGGCTGATCATGCACTGATCACATGACTGATTATGCACTGATCACATAGCTATCATGCACTGATCACATGACTTCGCATGCCATGATCACGTGACTGATCATGCACTGGTCCCGTGGCTATCATGCACTGATAATGTGGCTTATCATACATTGATCACCTAAATAATCATGCACTGATCACGTGGCAATCTTGCTCTGATCACGTGGTTGATCAGGCACTGATCACTTAGCTATCATGCACTGATCACATGACTGCGCAAGAACTGATCACTTAGATATCATACACAGGACACGTGACAGATCATGCACTGATCACGTGACTGATCATGCACTGATCTGGTGGCTATCATGCACTGATCCCGTGGCTGATCTTGCACTGATCACGTGGCTGAGTAATGCACTGATCACGTTGACTGATCATGCACTGATCACGTCTTTATTCATGCATTACTCACGTGACTGATCAGTGGACTGACACGTGACTGATCATGCACTGATCATGAGCCTGATCATGCACTGATCACTGGGCCTGTCATGCACTGATCACGTGGCTGATCCTTCACTGATCACGAGGCTGATCATACCACTGACCACGTGAGTGTGCATGCAATGATCACTTGGCTGATCATGTACTGATCACGTAGCTGATCATGGCTCTGATCACGTGACTGATTATGCACTGATCACATAGCTATCATGCACTGATCACATGACTTCGCATGCCATGATCACGTGACTGATCATGCACATGATCACGTGGCTATCATGCACTGATAATTGGCTTATCATACATTGATCACCTAAAATAATCATGCACTGATCACGTGGCAATCTTGCTCTGATCACGTGGTTGATCAGGCACTGATCACTTAGCTATCATTGCACTGATTTCACATGACTGCGCAATGAAACTGATCACTTAGATATCATAACAGGACACGTGACAGATCATGCACTGATCACTGGACTGATCATGCACTGATCTGGTGGCTATCATGCACTTGATCCCGTGGCTGATTTCTTCACTGATCACGTGGCTGTAAGCCACTGG
>NW_020190176.1:0-10715 GCF_002263795.3 Bos taurus
GCACTGATCACTTGGCTATCATGCACTGATCACGTGCTATCATGCACTGATCACGTGGATGATATACATGATCACGAGGCATATACCTGATCACGTGACTGATCATGCACTGATCAAGTGGCTAGCATGCACTGATCACGTGGCTAGCATGCACTGATCACGTGAATGATCATGCAGTGATCACGTGACTGATTATGAATGATTTCGTAGCTATCATGACTGATCACATGACTGCCATGCCATGATCACGTGACTGATCATGCACGGATCAGGTGGCTATCATGCACTGATCAGTGGCTGATCATACACTGATCATGTGGCTGATCATGCACTCATCACGTTGCGTATCCTTCACTCATCACGTGGCTGATCATGCACTGATCACGTGGCTGATGATGCACTAATCACGTGGCTAATCATACATTGATAACATAACTAATCATGCACTGATCCCCAATCTTGCACTGATCACGTGACTGATCATGCACTGATCTGGTGGCTACCATGCATTGATCCCGTGGTTGATCGTACACTGATCACGTGACTGATCATGCACTAGTCACGTGGCTGACAACATTCAACACGTGACTGATCATGCACTGATCACCTGGCTATCCTGCACTGATAACGTAGCTGATCATGCACTGATCACGTGATTGATCATGCACTGAAGACGTGACTGATCATGCACTGATCACGTGGCTATCATGCACTGATCAAGTGGCTGATCATACTCTGCTCCCGAAACTGATCATGCACTGATCACGTGGCTGATCAGAAACTGATCACGTGACTGAGCATACAGTGATAAGTGTCTGAATATTGCTGATCATGTTATTGATCATGCGGTGATCACTTGGGTATCATGCACTGATCACCTGACTCCCATGCACTGATCATGTAACTGTAGGCAATGATCACATGGCTATCATGCAGTGATCACGTGGCTGATCATGCACTGATCACGTGACTGCACGTGCACTGATGACGTGGCTGATCATACAGTGATCACGTGACTGATCATGCACTGATCATGTGGCTGATCATGCACTAATCACGTTGCTGATCATGGACTGGTCAGGTGGCTATCATGCACTGATTATGGGGCTGATCATTCACTGATCACATGGCAATAATGCACTGATCACCTGTCTTATCAAACACTGATCACTTGACTGATCATGCACTGATCACGTGCCTGATCATGCACTGATCACGTGGCTGATCATGCACTGATCACGAAGCTGATCATACACTGATCACGAGACTGCATGCACTGATCATTTGGATGATCATGCACTGATCAAGGGGCTGATTATGCACTGATCACGTGGCTGATCATACAATGTTCACGTGACTGATAATGCACTGATCACGTGCCTGATCATGCACTGATTACGTGGCTGAGCATGCACTGATCACGAAGCTGATCATACACTGATCACGCGACTGTGCATGCACTGAAAACGTGGGTGATCATGCATTCATCACGTGGCTGATCATGCACTGATCACATGGCTGATAATACACTGTTCATGTGCCTGATCATGCACTAAATATGTTGCGGATAATGCAATGATCATGTGGCTGATCATACACTGATCACGTGGCTGATCATATTCTGATCACGTGGCTGATCAGGCACTGAATAATCATGTACTGTTCACGTGGCTATCATGCACTGATCACGTGACTGATCATGCACTGATCACGTGGATATCATGCACTGCTCATGTGACTGAGCATGCACTGATCACTTAGCTATCATGCATTGATCACTTGGCTATCATGCACTGAACACGTGGCTGATCATACACTGATCACGTGACTGCATATGCACTGATCACGTGGCTGATCATACAGTGATCAAGTGGCTGATCATGCACTGATTACTTGGCTGATAATGCACAGATCTCGTAAGTATCATGCACTGATCACATGGCTATCATGCACTGATCCCATGGCTGATCATGCAGTGATCACCTGACTGATCATGCACAGTCGTGGCTATCATGCACTGATCACGTGGCTGATCATACACTGATCACGTGACTGATCATGCACTCTTCACGTGCCTGATCATGCACTGATCACGTGGCTGATTATGCACTGATCACGAAGCTCATCATACACTGATCACGTGACTGTGCATGCACTGATCACGTGGCTTATGATGCACTGATCACGTGGCTGATCATGCATTGATCACGTGCCTGATCATACACTGATCACGTGGCTGATCATGCACTAATCACGTTGTGGATCATGCAGTGATCACGTGGCTGAAAATACAGTGATCACGTGGCTGATCATGGACTGATCACGTGCGTGACCATGAACTGCTCACGTGGCTGATCATGCACTGATCATGAAGCTGATCATACACTGATCACGTGACTGTCCATGTACTGGTCATGTTGCTGATATTGCCCTGATCATGGGGCTGATCATACACTGATCACGTGGCTGATAATGCACTAATCACGTTGCTTATCATGCTCTGCTCAGGTGGCTATCATGCACTGATCACGTGGCTAATCATGCACTGATCACGTGTCTCATCGTACACTTATCACGTGGCTGATCATGCACTAATCACGTTGCTTAACATGCACTGATCAGTTTGCTATCATGCACTGATCACGTGGCTGAACATACACTGATCATGGGACTGCGCATGCACTGATCACGTGATTGATAATGCACTGATCACGTGGCTATCATGCAATGATCACGTGTCTAGCATGCACTGAACACGTGGCTGATCATACACTGATCATGTGACTGATCATGACTGATCACGTGCCTGATCATGCACTGATCACGTGTCTGATCATGCACTGATCACAAAGCTGATCATACACTGACCAAGGGACTGTGCATGCACTGATCACTTCGCTGATCATGCACAGATCACCTGGCTGATCATGCACTGGTAACCTGGCTATCATACACTGATCACGTGACTGATCGTGCACTCTTCACTGGCCTGATCATGCACTGATCACGTGACTGTGCATGCACTGATCACGTGGCTGATCATGTACTCTTCAGGTGCCTGTTCATGCACTGATCACGTGGCTGATCATGCACTGATCACCTCGCTGACCATACACTGATCACATGACTGATCAAGCACTGATCACGTGCCTGATCATGCACTGATCACGTGGCTGATCATACACTGATCACGAAGCTGATCACACACTGATCACGTAACTGTGCATGCACTGATCACGTGGCTGATCATGCACTGATCATGTGACTGAGCATGCACTGATCACGTACTATCATGCATTGATCACTTGGCTATCATGCACTGATCACGTGGCAGATCATACACTGATCAGGTGGCTGATCATGTACTGGTCAAGTGGCTATCATGCACTGATTACGCGGCTGATCATACAGAGATTACGTGGCTATCATGCAGTGATCACGTGGCTGATCATGCACTGATCACGTGACTGATCATGCACCTATCACGTGGCTATCATGCACTAATCATGTGGCTAATCTTACATTGATCACCTAAATAATCATGCACTGATCACCTGGCGATCTTGCACTGATCCCGTGGCTGATCAGGCACTGATAACTTAGCTATCATGAACTGATCACATGACTGGGCCAGAACTGATCACGTGGATATCATACACTGGACACGTGACAGATCATGCACTGATCACGTGACTGATCATGCACTGATCTGGTGGCTATCATGCATTGATCACGTGGTTGATCATACACTGTTCACCTGACTGATCATGCACTGATCACGTGGCTATCATGCACTGATCACGTGGCTATCATGCACTGATCACTTGGCTATCATGCACTGATCACGTGGCTGATCATGCAGTGATCTGTTGGCTATCATGCACTGTTCACAGGCCTATCATGCACTGATCACCTGGATGATCATACACTGATGAAGTGGCTATCATGCACTGATCACGTGACTTTTCATGCACTGATCACGTGGTTATCATGCACTTTTCACGTGTCTATCATGCACTGATCACTTGGCTATCATGCACTGATCACGTGGCTGATCATGCAGTGATCTGTTGGCTCTCATGCACTAATCACGTGCCTATCATGCACTTAGCACGTGGATGATCATACACTGATCACGAGGCTGATCATACACTGATAACGTGACTGATCATGCACTAATCAAGTGGCTATCATGCACTGATTACGTGGCTAGCATGAACTGATCACCTGGCTGATCATGCAGTGATCTGTTGGCTATCATGCACTGATCACGTGGTTATCATGCACTGATCACCTGGCTATCATGCACTGATCACTTGGCTAGCATGCACTGATCACGTGGCTGATCATGCAGTGATCTGTTGGTTCTCATGCACTGATCACGTGCCTATCATGCACTGAGCACTTGGATGATCATACACTGATCACGAGGCTGATCATACACTGATAACGTGACTGATCATGCAGTAATCAAGTGGCTATCATGCACTGATTACGTGGCTAGCATGCACTGATCACGTGAATGATCATGCAGTGATCACGTCGCTATCATGCACTGATCTCGAGATTGGGCATGCACTGATCACGAGGATGATCATACAGTGATCACGTTCAGATCATGCACTGAAGACGTGATTGATCATGCACTGATCATTTGGCTATCATGCACTGATCACGTTCCTATCATGCCCTGAACACGGGATGCACATGAACTGATCACGTACATGTAGGCAATGATCACGTGGGAATCATGCACTCCTCATGTGACTGAGCATGCACTGATCACGTAGCTATCATGCATTGATCACTTGGCTATCATGCACTGAACACGTGGCTGGTCATACACTGATCACGTGACTGCACATGCACTGATCACGTGGCTGATCATACAGTGATCACGTGGCTGACCATGCACTGATTTCGTGTCTGATCATGCACTGATCTCGTAGCTATCATGCACTGATCACGTGACTGTGCATGCACTGATCACGTGGCTGATCATGCACAGATCACGTGGCTTTTCATGCAATGATAGCCTGGCTATCATACACTGATCACGTGACTGATCATGCACTCTTCACTGGCCTGATCGTGCACTGATCACGTGGCTGATCATGCAATGATCACGAAGCTAATCATACACTGATCACGTGACTGTGGCCTGCACTGATCATGTGGCTGATCATGCATTAATCACGTGGGAGATCATGCACTGATCAAGTGGCTGATCATACACTGCTCACGATGACTGATATGCACTAAACACCGTGTGGGATCATGCACTGATCACGTGGCTGATCATACAATGATCACGTGGCTGTTCATAGCACTGATCACGTGGCTGATCATACACTGATCCACGGGACTGTGCAGGCACTGATCACCTGGCTGCTCATGCACTGATCTCGTGGCTGATCAATACACTGATCATGTGGCTGATCATACACTAATCACGTGGCTGATCATGCACTGATTCACGTGGCTGATCATAAACTGATCACATGACTTATCATGCACTGATCAGGTGTCTGATCATGCACTGATCACGTACATGATTCATGCACTGATCATTTGGCTGATCATACACTGATCACGTGACTACGCATGCCACTGATCACTTTGGCTGATCATGCACTGATCACGAGGCTGATCATGCACTGATAACTGGACTATCACACACTGATCACGTGACTGATCATGCACTGAACACGTGGCTAATCATGCACTGATCAAGAAGCTGATCATACACTGATCACGTGACTGTGCATGCACTGATCACGAAGCTGATCATACACTGATCACGGACTGATCATGCACTGATCACGTGGCTGATCATGCAGTGATCATATGACTGATTATGCACTGATCGCTTAGCTATAATGCACTGATCACAAGAATGCACATGCCATGATCATGTGACTGATCATGCACTGATTCACGTGGCTATCATGCACTGATCACGTGGTTAATCATGCACTGATCACGTGACTGATTATGCACTGATCGCGTAGCTATCATGCACTGATCACATGACTGCGCATTGCCATGATCACGTGACTGATCATTGCCACTGATCACGTGGCTGTCATGCACTGATTCATGTGGCTAATAATACAATTGATCCACCTAAATAATCATGCACTGATAACGGGGCGACCTTGCACTGATCCACGTGGCTGATCAGGGCACTCGATAACTAAGCTATCATGACACTAGAAAATACACATGAGACTGGCAAAGAACTGACAACAGTGGAAATCATAACACATAGGACAACAGTAGACAGATCATGACAACTGATCACTTGACTGATCATGCCACTAGAATCTGGTGGGCTATCACTGCCATTGATCCCGTTGTTGATCTAACAATGATCACAGTGACTGATCATGGCACTTCATCACTATGCCCTATAACGCACCACTGCATCACTTGGCTATCATGCACTGATCACGTGCCTATCATGCACTGATCACGTGGATGATCATACATTGATCACGAGGCTGGATTATACACTGATCACGTGACTGATCATGCACTGATCAAGTGGGCTAGCATGCACTGATCACGTGGCTAGCATTGCACTGGATCACCGTGAATTGATGCATTGCAGTGATCACGTGACTGATTATGAACTGATTTTCGTGAAGCTATCTGCACTGATCACATGACTGCCCATGCCATGATCACGTGACTGATCATGCACGGATCAGGTGGCTATCATGCACTGATCACGTGGCTGATCATACACTGATCAATGTGGCTGATCATGCACTCATCACGTTGCGTATCCTTCACTCATCACGTGGCTGATCATGCACTGATCACGTGGCTGATGATGCACTAATCACGTGGCTAATCATACATTGATAACATAACTAATCATGCACTGATCCCTTGGCAATCTTGCACTGATCACGTGACTGATCATGCACTGATCTGGTGGCTACCATGCACTTGATCCCGTGGTTGATCGTACACTGATCACGTGACTGATCATGCCACTAGTCACGTGGCTGATCATTACATTCAACACGTGACTGATCATGCACTGATCACCTGGCTATCCTGCACTGATAACGTAGCTGATCATGCACTGATCACGTGATTGATCATGCACTGAAGACGTGACTGATCATGCACTGATCACGTGGCTATCATGCACTGATTCAAGTGGCTGATCATACTCTGCTCCCGAAACTGATCATGCACTGATCACGTGGCTGATCAGTAACTGATCACGTGACTTATCATACAGTGTTAAGTGTCTGAATATTGCTGATCATTGTATTGATCATGCGGTGATCACTTGGGTATCATGGACTGATCACCTGACTCCCATGCTCTGATCATGTAACTGTAGGCAATGATCACATGGCTATCATGCAGTGATCACGTGGCTGATCATGCACTGATCACGTGACTGCACGTGCACTGATGACGTGGCTGATCATACAGTGATCACGTGACTGATCATGCACTGATCATGTGGCTGATCATGCACTAATCACGTTGCTGATCATGGACTGGTCAGGTGGCTATCATGCACTGATTATGGGGCTGATCATTCACTGATCACATGGCAATAATGCACTGATCACCTGTCTTATCAAACACTGATCACTTGACTGATCATGCACTGATCACGTGCCTGATCATGCACTGATCACGTGGCTGATCATGCACTGATCACGAAGCTGATCATACACTGATCACGAGACTGCATGCACTGATCATTTGGATGATCATGCACTGATCAAGGGGCTGATTATGCACTGATCACGTGGCTGATCATACAATGTTCACGTGACTGATAATGCACTGATCACGTGCCTGATCATGCACTGATTACGTGGCTGAGCATGCACTGATCACGAAGCTGATCATACACTGATCACGCGACTGTGCATGCACTGAAAACGTGGGTGATCATGCATTCATCACGTGGCTGATCATGCACTGATCACATGGCTGATAATACACTGTTCATGTGCCTGATCATGCACTAAATATGTTGCGGATAATGCAATGATCGTGCTGATCATACACTGATCACGTGGCTGATCATATTCTGATCACGTGGCTGATCAGGCACTGAATAATCATGTACTGTTCACGTGGCTATCATGCACTGATCACGTGACTGATCATGCACTGATCACGTGGATATCATGCACTGCTCATGTGACTGAGCATGCACTGATCACTTAGCTATCATGCATTGATCACTTGGCTATCATGCACTGAACACGTGGCTGATAATACACTGATCACGTGATGCATATGCACTGATCACGTGGCTGATCATGCAGTGATCAAGTGGCTGATCATGCACTGATTACTTGGCTGATAATGCACAGATCTCGTAAGTATCATGCACTGATCACATGGCTATCATGCACTGATCCCATGGCTGATCATGCAGTGATCACCTGACTGATCATGCACAGTCGTGGCTATCATGCACTGATCACGTGGCTGATCATACACTGATCACGTGACTGATCATGCACTCTTCACGTGCCTGATCATGCACTGATCACGTGGCTGATTATGCACTGATCACGAAGCTCATCATACACTGATCACGTGACTGTGCATGCACTGATCACGTGGCTTATGATGCACTGATCACGTGGCTGATCATGCATTGATCACGTGCCTGATCATACACTGATCACGTGGCTGATCATGCACTAATCACGTTGTGGATCATGCAGTGATCACGTGGCTGAAAATACAGTGATCACGTGGCTGATCATGGACTGATCACGTGCGTGACCATGAACTGCTCACGTGGCTGATCATGCACTGATCATGAAGCTGATCATACACTGATCACGTGACTGTCCATGTACTGGTCATGTTGCTGATATTGCCCTGATCATGGGGCTGATCATACACTGATCACGTGGCTGATAATGCACTAATCACGTTGCTTATCATGCTCTGCTCAGGTGGCTATCATGCACTGATCACGTGGCTAATCATGCACTGATCACGTGTCTCATCGTACACTTATCACGTGGCTGATCATGCACTAATCACGTTGCTTAACATGCACTGATCAGTTTGCTATCATGCACTGATCACGTGGCTGAACATACACTGATCATGGGACTGCGCATGCACTGATCACGTGATTGATAATGCACTGATCACGTGGCTATCATGCAATGATCACGTGTCTAGCATGCACTGAACACGTGGCTGATCATACACTGATCATGACTGATCATGACTGATCACGTGCCTGATCATGCACTGATCACGTGTCTGATCATGCACTGATCACAAAGCTGATCATACACTGACAAGGACTGTGCATGCACTGCACTTCGCTGATCATGAGCACAGATCACTGCTGATCATGCACTGGTAACCTGGCTATCATACACTGATCACGTGACTGATCGTGCACTCTTCACTGGCCTGATCATGCACTGATCACGTGACTGTGCATGCACTGATCACGTGGCTGATCATGTATCTCTTCAGGTGCCTGTTCATGCACTGATCACGTGGCTGATCATGCACTGATCACCTCGCTGACCATACACTGATCACATGACTGATCAAGCACTGATCACGTGCCTGATCATGCACTGATCACGTGGCTGATCATACACTGATCACGAAGCTGATCACACACTGATCACGTAACTGTGCATGCACTGATCACGTGGCTGATCATGCACTGATCATGTGACTGAGCATGCACTGATCACGTACTATCATGCATTGATCACTTGGCTATCATGCACTGATCACGTGGCAGATCATACACTGATCAGTGGCTGATCAGTACTGGTCAAGTGGCTATCATGCACTGATTACGCGGCTGATCATACAGAGATTACGTGGCTATCATGCAGTGATCACGTGGCTGATCATGCACTGATCACGTGACTGATCATGCACCGATCACGTGGCTATCATGCACTAATCATGTGGCTAATCTTACATTGATCACCTAAATAATCATGCACTGATCACCTGGCGATCTTGCACTGATCCCGTGGCTTATCATGCACTGATAACTTAGCTATCATGAACTGATCACATGACTGGGCAAGAACTGATCACGTGGATATCATACACTGGACACGTGACAGATCATGCACTGATCACGTGACTGATCATGCACTGATCTGGTGGCTATCATGCATTGATCACGTGGTTGATCATACACTGTTCACCTGACTGATCATGCACTGATCACGTGGCTATCATGCACTGATCACGTGGCTATCATGCACTGATCACTTGGCTATCATGCACTGATCACGTGGCTGATCATGCAGTGATCTGTTGGCTATCATGCACTGTTCACAGGCCTATCATGCACTGATCACCTGGATGATCATACACTGATGAAGTGGCTATCATGCACTGATCACGTGACTTTTCATGCACTGATCACGTGTTATCATGCACTTTTCACGTGTCTATCATGCACTGATCACTTGGCTATCATGCACTGATCACGTGGCTGATCATGCAGTGATCTGTTGGCTCTCATGCACTAATCACGTGCCTATCATGCACTTAGCACGTGGATGATCATACACTGATCACGAGGCTGATCATACACTGATAACGTGACTGATCATGCACTAATCAAGTGGCTATCATGCACTGATTACGTGGCTAGATGAACTGATCACCTGGCTGATCATGCAGTGACTATCATGCACTGATCACGTGGTTATCAT
>NW_020190178.1:0-5330 GCF_002263795.3 Bos taurus
GCATGATAGCCAGGTGATCATGCAAATTACAGTGCATGATGCCACGTGATCAGTGCAGACTCATAACATGATCAGTGCATGTGAGACACGTGATTAGTGTATGATCAGCCACAAGATCAGTGCATGATAAGCCACGTGATCAGTGCATGATAGCCAAGTGATCAGTGCATGATAGCCACGTGATCAGTGCATGATCAGTCACAGTGATCAGTGTAAATGATCAACCACGTGATAAATGCATGATAGCCACCAGATCAGTGCAAGATCAGTCACGTGATCAGTGCATGATCAGCCACGTGATGAGTGCATGATAGCCATGTGATCAGTGCATGATAGCTACGAGATCAGGGCATAATCAGCCACGTAACCATGCATGATCAGCCCACGGATCACTGTATGATGAGCCACGTAATCAGTGTATGTGCAGTCACGTGAATCAGTGTATGATCAGCCACGTGTTCAGTGCATGATAGCCAGTTGATCAATGCATGATAGCTAACGTGATCAGTGCATGCTCAGTAACATGAGCAGTGCATGATAGCCACGTGAGCATTGCCTACAATTACATGATCAGTGCATGTGCAGTCACGTGATCAGTGCATGATAGACACGTGAACAGTGCATGACCAGTCACTGATCAGTGCAGTGCAGTCACGTGATTAGTGTATGATCATCCACGTGATCAGTGCATGATAGCAACCTGATCAGTGCATGATAAGAAACGTGATTTGTGCATGATAAGCCACGTGATCAGTGTACGATCAGACAACGTGAATGTGCATGATCAGCCACGTGACCAGTGCAATATCATCCACAGATGAGTGCATGCACGTCATGTGATCAGTGTATGATCAGCTTCATGATCAGTGTATGATCAGCCACGTCATCAGTTCATGGTCAGGCATGTGATCAGTGCATGATTAGTCATGTGTCAGTGTATGATCATCCATGTGATCAGTGCATGATCAGCCACGTGATCACTGTATTATCAGCCACGTGATCAGTGCATGATCCACAACCTGATTAGTGCATGAACAGGCACGTGATCAGTGCCTGATAGCCACGTGATCAGTGCATGATCATTCAAGTGATCACTGCATGATATGTCACTTGATCAGTGTATGATATCCACATGATCAGTTCATGCGCAGTCATGTGATCAGTGCATGATAGCTACGTGATCAGTGCATCATGTGCAGCCACGTGATCAGTGCAAGATTGTCAAGTGATCAGTGCATGATCAGTCACGTGATCAGTGCATTATCTGTCACATGTCCAGTGTATGATATCCACGTGATCAGTTTCTTGCGCAGTCATGTGATCAGTGCATGATAGGTAAGTTATCAGTGCCTTATCAGCCACGTGATCAGTGCAATATCGCCCCGTGATCAGTGCATGATTATTTAGGTGATCAATGTATGATTAGCCACATGATCAGTGCATGATAGCCACGTGATCAGTGCATGATCAGCCACGTGATCAGTTCATGATAGGCACGTGATCAGTGCATGATCAGTCACATGATCATGCATGCCCAGTCATGTGATCAGTGCGTTATAGCTATACGATCAGTGCAATAATCAGTCATGTGATCAGTGCATGATCAGCCACGTGATCAGGGCATGATAGCCACGTAATCAGTGCATGAACAGGTAAGTGATCAGTTCATGCGCAGTCACGTGATTAGTGCATGATAGACACATGATCAGTGCATGATAGCCAGGTGAAACAGTGAATGATCAGTCACGTGATCAGTGCATGCGCAGTCATGGGATCAGTGTATGATCAGCCAAATGATCAGTGCATGATCAGGCACCTGATCAGTGCATGATAAGTCATGTGATCAGTGTATGATCAGCCACGTAATCAGTGCATGATCAGCCACGTGATCAGTGTATGATCAGCCACGTGATAAATGCATGATCAGCCACGTGATCAGTGCATTATCAGCCAAATGATCAGTGTATGATCAGCCACGTGATCACTGCATGATCAGCCACGTGATCAGTGCATGATCAGCCACGTGATGAGTGCATGCACAGTCATGTGATCAGTGTATGATCAGCCACGTGATCGTATCAGCACGTGATGAGTGCATGCACAGTCATGTGATCAATGTATGATCAGCCACGTGATCAGTGTATGATCAGCTTCGTGATCAGTGCATGATCAGGCACGTGATCAGTGCATTATCAGTAATTTGATCAGTGTATTTCAGCCACGTAATCAGTGCATGAACAGCTACGTGATCATTGCATAATCCGCAACCTGATTAGTGCATGATCAGTCACGTGATCAGTGTATGATCAGCCACGTGATCAGTTCATGATCTCCCACGTGATCAGTGCATGATAAACCACATGATCAGTGCAGGCACAGTCACGCGATCAGTGTATGATCAGCTTCGTGATCATTGCATGATCAGCCACATGATCAATGCATGATAGCCACCAGATCAGTGCATGATCAGTCACGTGATCAGTGCATGATCTGTCACGTGTCCAGTGTATGATATCCACGTGATCAGTTCTTGCCCAGTCATGTGATCAGTTCATGATAGCTAAGTTATCAGTGCCTGATCAGCCACGGGATCAGTGCAAGATCGCCAGGTGATCAGTGCATGATTATTTAGGTGATCAATGTAAGATTAGCCACATGATTAGTGCATGATAGCCACGTGATCAGTGCATGATCAGTCACGTGATCAGTGCATGATCAGCCACGTGATCACTGCATGATAGCCACGTAATCTCTGTATGATCAGCCGCGTAATCAGTGCATGATAGCCACTTGACCAGTACATGATCAGCCACCTGAATCAGTGTATGATCTGCCACGTGATCAGTGCATGATAGCCAAGTGATCAATGCATGATAGTACGTGATCGGTGCATGCTCAGTCACATGATCAGTGCATGATCAGCCACGTGATCAGTGCATGATAGCCAAGTGATCATTGCCTACAGTTCCATGATCAGTGCATGCGCAGTCACATTATCAGTGCATGATAGCCACGTGATCAGTGCATGATCAGTCCCGTGATCAGTGCATGATCAGTCAGGTGATCAGTGTATGATCATCCACATAATCAGTGCATGGGCACTCACGTTATCAGTGCATGATTGCCACGTGATCAGTGCATGATCAGTCATGTATTCAGTGCATGATCTCTCACGTTATCAGTGTATGATCATCCATGTGACAAGTGCATTATCAGCCGTGATCAGTGCTTGATAGCCACGTGATCAGTGCATGAACAGTAACGTTATCAGTATATGATCAGCCAAATGATCAGTGCATTATCAGGTATGTGATCAGTGCATGATCAGTCATGTGATCAGTGCATGATCAGGCACGTAAAGAGTGCATGATCAGTCACCTTATCAGTGTATGATAGCCAGGGTATCAGGGCATGATCAGCCACGTGATCAGTGCATGATCAGCCACGTAATGAGTGCATGCACAGTCACCTGATCATTGTATGCTCAGCTTCGTGATCAGTGCATGATCAGCCATGTGAATAGTGCATGATCAGCCACGTGATCAGTGCATGGTAGCCACATGATCAGTGCATGATCAGCCACGGAATCAGTGCATGATAGCCATGTGATCAGTTCATGATAGCCACGTGATAAGTGTATGATCAGCCACGTGATCAGTGCATGATAGCCACGTGACCAGTACATGATTAATCAGTGCATGATCAATCACGTGATCAATGCATGATCAGTCACGTGATCAGTGCATGATCAGCCATTTTTTTAGTGCATGATCAGTCACGTGATCACTGTATGATCATCCACGTGATCAGTGCATGCACAGTCAAGTGATCAGTGAATGATAGCCATGTGATCAGGGCATGATCAAGCACGTGATCAGTGTATGATCAGCCACGTGAACAGTGCGTGCTCAGTCACGTGATCAGGGCCTACTGAGCTGCGTTTTTCCTGTCTGCTCAGCTGCTTGACAAGAGCCAGCTGAGCTGCTTGATTCCTGCCTGCTCATCGTCTTGATAATCGCCAGCTGAGCTGCGTGATTCCTGCGTGCTCATCGGTTAGATAATTGCCAGCTGAGATGCTTGATTCATCGCTGCTCATCGGGTTGATAATTGCCAGTTGAGCTGCGTGATTCCTGGCTGCTCATCTGCGTTATTATTGCCAGCTGAGCTTCGTGATTCCTGCCTTCTCATCTGCTTGACAATTGCCAGCTGAGCCGTGTGATTCCTACCTGCTCATCTGCTTGACTTTTGCCAGCTGAGCAGCATGATTCATCACAGGTGATGTCCATGATTATTGCCTGCTGAATGCGTGATTTGTGCCTGCTCAGCTCTTTGATTATTGCCTCCTGAGGCACATCATCAGTGCATGATAGCCACGTGTAAAGCGCATGATCAATCACATGATCAGCCACATTCAGACACATGACCTGTGCATGATTAGGCACGTGATCAGTTCCTGATCAGCCACGTGATCACTGCATGATAGCCAAGTGACCAGTACATGATTAATCAGTGCATGATCATCCATGTGATCAGTGCATGCACAGTCAAATGATCAGTGGATGCAGTCACGTGATCAGTGTATGATCAACTTCGTAATCAGAGTATGATCAGCCACGTGATCAGTGCATGATCAGCCACGTGATCAGTGTATGATCAGCCACGTGATCAGTGCATGATCCAGAAGGTGATTAGTGCATGATCAGCCACGTGATCAGTGAATGATCACCACGTGATCAGTGTATGATCAGCCACGTAATCAGTGCATGCACAGTCACGTGATCAGTGTATGATCAGCTTCGTGATCAGTGCATGGTCAGCCACGTGATCAGTGCATGATCAGGTATGTGAAGAGTGCATGAGCAGTCACTTGATCAGTGTATGATAGCCAGCTAATCAGTGCACGATCAGCCACGTGATCAGTGCATGATATCCACGTGATCAGTGCATGATTAGTCAAGTGATCAGTGCATGATATGTCGCTTGATCAGTGTATGATAGCCACGGAATCAGTTCATGGGCAGTCATGTGCTCAGTGGATGATAGCTATGTGATCAGTGCATGATCATCTACGTCATCAGTGCAAGATTGCCACGTGATCAGTGCATGGTTAGTTAAGTGATCAATGTATGTTTAGCCACCTGATCAGTGCATGATCAGTCACGTGATCTTGGCATGTGCACTCATGTGATCAGTGCATGATAGCTACACAATCAGTTCATAATCAGTCAGGTGATCATTGCAGGATCAGCCACGTGATCAGTGAATGATAGCCACGTGATCAGTGCATGAACAGGTAAGTGATCAGTTCATGGGCAATCACATGATTAGTG
>NW_020190179.1:0-23776 GCF_002263795.3 Bos taurus
GCAGGAAATTAATGCACACAGGTGGCAATTGTCAAGGAGATGGCAGGCAGGAATCGTACAGCTCAGCTGCAATTGTCAAGCAGATGAGCAGACAGTAATCAAACGAAGATCAGCAGGCTCTGATCACGTGACTGAGCAATCACTGTTCACCGTCGCTGATCACACAACCTACACGTTGAATGATCATGCACTGATCACTGTGGTTCATGCACAGCATCACGTGATATCAATGCACGTTATATGATCACGCAACTGCATGTTGGTCATCCGTGAGAACATGGGCTGATCATGCCACTGATCAAGTAATAACTCATGCACTGATCACCTGATATAGTGCACTCTTGTCACGTGGGTCACCATCTGACTGATCACATACATGTCATCACACTGATCAGGTGCACTATTGCGCACTGATCACGTGCATGATATCATGAACGTCAATCACTGATGACTGTCCATAATCATGCACTGATCCACGTGACTGACATGACACTGATCAGTTGCTATGCCTGTACCTGACTGTCTATGCCGCTCACGCTGACATGTGGTCACCTGGATTCATGCACTGATCACGTTTGTAGTCATGCACATGATCACGCGTAGCTGAACATCACTTATACTGTTACACACACCGAGCGTGACTGCATCAGCATGCACGGATATATGCGAACGATCACTGCATCAGTATCACCGTGACTGATCCACCTGACTGATCACGTGCTGATCATGGCACTGATCACGTGTCTATCAATCGCACTGATCTAGTGGCTGATTGAAATGATCAAGCTTCACATGTATCTGGTCACATCCTGATCATTGGCACTGATCACGTAATTTGATCATGCATCTGATCATGAGGGTGATGCAGATCAGTGTCAGCACTGAACGTGATTACTGATGTTCATGCACTACTTTACGGCTTCACGTGCACTGGATCATGCAGCTGATATTGGATCATGCACTGATCACGTGTGATCATGCACTGATCACGTGACTGAACATGCACTTGTTACGTGGTATGCTGATCATCAACTGTCAGTGACTGACGTCTCACTGATAACGTGGCACTCATTCGCACTCGATCACGTGAGCGATCACTGACTGCATGGCTGTCATCAGAACCGTGACTGTGCACATGCATACTTATCAGCATATCACGTGGCTATCACGACTTCATCACTGGCTGCGTCTTACCATGTCACGTGCTGTCATCATCGGGATGCACTGTGACTGATCAATGCCAGGAGTTCACGTAGCGATCATACTGATCTCGTCAACATTGTCACGTATACTGATCATGACTGATACGTGACTTATCATGCACGTGAACCACGTGGCTAATCATGCATACCATGGCTGTACACTCCGGGCTGTATCATGCACATGATCATCGATATCCAACTCATAGTACGACATGGTCACTGATCTGTGATCATCATGCACTGATGAAGGTATCATTAATCGGTGACTGATCAACCCTATGATCACTGGCTAATGACTGATCACTTGGTGGACACCTGATCACTGACACTGTATCACGTCACTGCTGATGCATGCAGCTCGTATACATGCACGTGGTATCTATCGATCGTGCATCATTAGCACTGATCACTGTGATAATCATGCAACGATCACGTGCTGTCACCGTATCACTGGATGAATCAGCTAGCACTGTACTGTCACAGTGGTATCATGTCAGATGATCCGTGCTGATCACTGCACTGATCACTGCAATCTGCCACTGATCACGTGGCTTGATCAGTGGCATATCAGTGACTACCATGTGGCTGCTACACGTGATAGTGCTGGCATAACCTGATCACGCTAATGTCATGCACTGAATTGCTGATCGTGCACTGATCACGTCGATATGGCACTGATCACGTGAACTGCATCATACACTATCACGTGGCTATCATGACTGATCACTTGGCTGGACAACACTGATTCACAGTGCCTGTCATACACTGATCAGTGGCTGCAATCATGCACTGAATCACGTGACTCGATACATCGACACTGATCTCGTGAGCTGAATCATGCACTGATACGTGGCTTACGATGCAACTTGCTCACGTGGTGTTAATTGCTAATCTCACGCAAACTTACCATGTACTGTTCACATTGACTGATCAGCACTGATCACGTGACTGATCATGCAAGTGATCACGTGGCTAATCGAGCACTCTACACGTGCTGAATGCATCAATGATCAATGTAGCTACCCATGTAAGGTCACGTGAATGATCATACACCCCATCATGTGTGACGGCATTGCCACTGATCATGCGGCGTTATCAATGGCAACTTGAACACGAGACTAATCATGACTATCACGTCTATATCAGTGCATTGATCACATACTGGCCACATGCACTGATCACGTGGCGTATCATAGCAGTAATCATGTGACAGATCAAGCACGATCACGTGGCTCGATCATGCACTGATTACCGTGACCTGAGCACGGACTGAATACTGCCTATCATGTAGTGATTCAGTGACTTAATGGCGCGAATCAATGTTGGACTGATCATGCGTGAGCATGTTTGCGATTCTACTCTGATCTGTGCCTCTGGAGGCAATAACAAAGAGTCTGAGTACGGCACGAATCTCAGTCAGCAGGCAATAATCATGGAACTCAGCTTGTGAGGAATCATGCTGCTCAGTGGCAATAATCAAAGCAGCTAGCAGGCCGGAATTACACAGACAGTGGCCAATTGTCAGCGCAGATGACAGCGGGAATCGTGCAGTCAGGCTGGTGAATTGTTAAGTCTAGTGAGCAGGACCATAATCACGCAGCTCGCGCCCTGATCATCTGACCTGAGCAATGCACTGGTTCAGCGTGGCTATTCTATACTGACACGGTTGATCACTGTATCACTGATCTGCACTGATATGGATATGCACCTGATCAACGTGGCTGATCAATACAACTGTTCATGGGTCATGACCATGCACGGACACGTGCTTGATCATAATCACTGCTCACGTAAACGTGATCACTGCAACTGACCACGTGGCTATCATGCACTGAATACGGGCTGAACATGCACTTTACGTGGCTGATCAACACACCCTTGTCAGTGACATATCCATGCCTGATCACGTGGCACTCGATCATGATCAGTGGCTGATACATATTCTGCTCACGCAACTGATCAGTGCACGCATCACGTGGGCTGATCATGCGACTGCTCACGTTGTTGTCGTCATGAATGATTTCACGAAGCTACCATCATACTGGCACCGGCTGAGCTGATCAGGCACAGGATCAGCGTTAAATGAGATCATGCAAGAATGTTCATTGAGCTGATCATGTACTGATTCAGTGCTGATAATGCACGTGCATCACGTGGCATATTCATGCTCTGCTCATCCGTGCTGAATCATGCAATGGTCACGTGTTGACAACCATGCTACTGGTCCGGACTGATCATGCACTGCTACGTTAATTGATCCTGAGCTGAATCACGGTGGCTCATCAAGCGACTGATCACGGTTGGCTATCACGACACGTAGTCACGTGACTGATCATGTACAGTCTACGTGTAACGTCATGAAGTGATCACGGGCTATCCTGCACTGATCACGTGGAATCACCTGCACTGATCACGTTGCTGATCACACACCGCGGTATCACGTGACTGATCATGGCACTGGTCACGTGGCTGATCGACACACGCGTATCACGTAGGTCATGCATGCTCACGTGATCAATCTGCCGTGTATCACGTGCCACGTCATGGTATCATGCAAGTGATGCACGTAAGCTACCAATGTACGTGGTCACATGACTGATTCATGGCACTGATACAACGTGGCTGATCCATTGCACTGATCAACGTGCTGATCATGCACTGGATCACGTGGTTGATCATGCAAGACACGCCTACCAGTACTGTGTCACGTGACTGAGTCATGCACTCGATGCGTTTGGCTGATCATTGCACTGAACACGTGCTGATCCATGCACTGAGTATTCAGTCGCTGGACTGATCATTCACTGATAGGTGTATCATGCACTAGTCACTATGGTTGGTCATACGACTGATCACGTGCCGGTCATGCGACTGACACCTGGCTGATCATGCAACTTGAGTCACGTGACTGATCATGCAGCTGATACAGTGCTATCAGTGCACTGATCACATGACTGGTCATACACTGATCACGTGCGCTTGGTCATGCACTGATTAACCTGTGATCATGCACTGATCACTGAATGATATGCAACTGTCACGTGAACTGATCATGCACTGATCAACGTGGCTGATCAGCCTGCTCACGTGGTGATCATAGCAATGCTCAGCAGCTACCATGTATGGTCAATGAGCTGAATCATGGCACTGATCACGTAAATTGATCATCGCACTGATCACCTGGCTTATCAGCCTTTGATCATGTGACTGATCAGTGCTGATCATGTTTGGTGTCACACACTGAGTCATGTGCCTTTGTGAGGCCAAAGAACATAGAGCTGAGGATGCAGGAAACAGCTCAGCAGGCTAATAATCATGGAACTCAGTCTGAAGAAATTTCATCTGCTAGCTGGCAATAATCAAATAGATGACGCAGGCAGGAATTAACCAGCACAAGTTGAGTTCTTCTGCTCATCTACTTGATTATTGCAGCTGAGCAGCATGATTTCTCAGAGCCTGAGTTCCATGATTATTGCTACTGATTCCTGCCTACTCAGCTCTTTGTTCATTGCCTCCAGAGCACATGATGAGTGTATGACACCAAACATGATCAGCACATGATGAATCACATAATCAATGCATGATAAGCCAGGTGATCAGTGCATGATCATTACGTGATCAGTGCCATGATCAGTCATGTGACCAGTACATGGTAGCTACGTGATCATTGCATGATCAGCCAACGTGATCTGTGCATTAGTAGCCACGTGATCAGTGCATGATCAGTCACGTGATACATGTGTGATCAGCCACGTGACCAGTGCATGATTCAGTGCATGATAGCCACGTGAGCAGTGCATGATAGCACGTGATCAGTGCATGATCAGTCACGGATACGTGTGTGATCAGGCACGTGATCAGTGCAGGATATCCCCACTTGATCATGTGCAGGATATCACGTGATCACTTCATGTTAGTCACGTGATCTGTACATGATCAGTCACGTGATACGTGTGTGATCAGCCACCGGATCAGTGCGTGATGAGCCACGTGATCAGTGAAGGTCAATTACGTGATCAGTGCATGATCAGTCACGAGACCAGTACATGGTTGCTTTAGTGACCGTTGCATGATCAGCCACGTGAGCGAGGCATGATAGCCACGTGATCATGCATTATCAGTCACGTGATCAAGTACATGATCAGTCACGTGAACAGTGCATGATCATTTACGTGATCTATGCATGATCAGTCACGTGACCACTAATTATGGTAGCTTCGTGATCATTCCATGACGAACCACGTGAGCAGTGCATATAGCCACGTGATGTGTGCATGAATCGTTACGTGAGCAGAGTATGATCAGCCACGTGATCAGTGCATGAGTGCCACGTGATCAGTGCATGATATGTCACGTGACAGGTGTGTGATCAGACCAGCGTGAACAGTGCATGTTCTGCCACGTATTCAGTTGCATGATAGCCACGTGATCAGTGCATGATCGTTACGTGAGCAGTGTATGATCAGCCACGTGATCAGTGCATGATCTGTCACATGATTATTATGAATCACCCCACGTGATCAGTGCATGGGCAGTCATGTGATCAATGCATGATATAGACGTGATCAGTGCATGATTAGTCTCGTGTTCAGTGCATGATAGCCGCGTGATCAGTGCATGATCCGTCACCTGATGGGTGATGATCATTCACGATGACCTGTACATGGTAGCTACATGATCATTGCATGATCAGCCACGTGAGTAGTGCTCGATAGCCACGTGATCACTGCATGATCAGTCACGTGATCAGTGCATGATCAGTCATGTGACCAGTACATGGTAGCTGCGTGAAGATCAGCATGAACAGCCACGTGAGCAGTGCATGATAGCCACGTGATATCAGTGCATGATCAGTCACGAGATCAGTGCATGATGTCAGTCACGTGATGAGTGCATGATCAGCCACATGATCAGTGCATGATCAATTACGTGATCAGTGCATGATCAGTCACTGACCAGTCATGTAGCACGTGATCATGCAGATCAGCCACGTGAGCAGTGCATGATAGCCACGTGATCAGTGCATGATCAGTCACGTGATCAGTGCATGATCAGTCACGTGATCAGTGCATGATCAGCCACATGATCAGTGCATGATCAATTACGTGATCAGTGCATGATCAGTCACCTGACCAGTCCATGGTAGCTACGTGATCATTGCCAGATCAGCCACGTGAGCAGTGCATGATAGCCACGTGATCAGTGCATGATCAGCCAGGTGATCAGTGCATGATCAGTCACGTGATCAGTGCATGGTCAGTCACGTGATCAGTGCATGATCATCCACGTGATCAGTGCATGTGGAGTCATGTAGTCAATGCATGATAGCGCCGTGATCAGTGCACGATCAGTCCGTGATGAGTGTATGATCAGCCAAGTGATCAGTGCAAGATAGCTACGTGATCAGTGCATGATCAGTCACATGATCAGTGCATGATCATCACGTGATAGGTGTGTGATCAGCGACGTGAACAGTGCATGCTCAGTCACGTGTTTCAGGGCCTGCTGAGCTGCGTGATTACTGTCTGCTCATCTGCTTGACAATTCCAGCTGAGCTGCACGATTCCTGCCTGTCATCTCCTTGACAATTGCCACCTGTGCTGCGTAATTCCTGCCTGCTCATCTACATGATTATTGCCAGCTGAGCAAGCATGATTTCTCAGAGCTGAGTTCCATGATTATTGCCTGCCTGACTGATCCTGCCTACTCAGCTCTTTGTTCATTGCCTCCAGAGGCACATATCAGTGTATGACACCCAAACATGATCAGCACATGATCAGTCACATGATCAATGCATGATAACCCAGGTGATCAGTGCATGGTCAATTACGTGAGCAGTGTATGATCAGCCACGTGATCAGTGCATGGTCATACACGTGAACAGTGTATGATCAGCCATGTGATCAGTGCATGATATCCAAAGTGTTCAGTGCATGAGAGCCACGTGATCAGTGCATGATCAGTTACGTGAGCAGTGTATGATCAGCCACGTGATCAGTGCATGGTCATACACGTGAACAGTGTATGATCAGCCATGTGATCAGTGCATGATATCCAAGTGATCAGTGCATGATCAGTCACGTGATCAGTGTATGATCAGCCACGGTGAAACAGTGCATGCTCAGTCACGTGATCTGTGCCTGCTGAGCTGCGTGATTACTGTCCTGCTCATCTGCTTGACAATTGCCAGCTGAGCTGCACGATTCCTGCCTGCACAGCTGCTTGATTATTGCCAGCTGAGCAGCAATGATTCCTCACAGCTGAGTTCCCATGATTATTGCCTGCTGACTGTTTGATTCGTGCCTACTCAGCTCTTTGTTTATTGCCTCCAGAGGCACATGATCAGTGTATGATAGCAAACATGATCAGCGCATGATCATTCACATGATCAGCGCCATTAAGTCCACGTGATCACTACATGATAGTTATGTGATCAGTCCATGCTCAGTCACGGTATCAGTGCATGATCAGCCAGGTGATCAGTACATGATCTGTCACATGATTAATGTATGATCATCCACGTGATCAGTGCATGGGGCAGTCATGTGATCAGTGCATGATATAGACGTGATCAGTGCATGATCAGTCTCGTGATCAGTGCATGATAGCCACTTGATCAGTGCATGATCAGTCAACTGATGGGTGTATGATCATTCACGTGACCTGTACATGGTAGCTACATGATCATTGCATGATCAGCACGTGAGTAGTGCATGATAGCCACGTGATCACTGCATGATCAGTCACGTGATCAGTGCATGATCAGTCATTGACCAGTACATGGTAGCTGCGTGATCATCGCATGATCAGCCACGTGAGCAGTGCATGATAGCCACGTGAGCAGTGCATGATCAGACACACGGTCAGTGCATGATCAGTCACATGATCAGTGCATGATCAGCCACGTGATCAGTGCATGACCAGGCACGTGATCAGTGTACGTTCAACCAAGTGATCAGTGCATGATAGCCACGTGATCAGTGCATGATGAGTCACGTGATCAGTGCATGATCAGTCACGTGATCAGTGCATGATAGACAGGTGATCAGTGCATGATAGCCACGTGATCAGTGCATGTTCAGTCACATGATCAGTGCATGGTCCGTCACGTGATCAGTGCATGATCATCCACGTGATCAGTGCATGGGGAGTCATGTAATCAATGCATGATAGCGCCTTGATCAGTGCACGATCAGTCCCGTGATGAGTGTATGATCAGCCAAGGGATCAGTGCAAGATAGCTACGTGATCAGTGCATGATCAGTCATATGATCAGTGTATGATTAGCCACGTCATCAGTGCATGATAACCACGTGATCAGTGTATACAATTACGTGATCAATGCATGCGCAATCACGTGATCAGTGCATGAGAACCACGTGATCAGTGCATGATCAGTCACGTGATAGGTGTGTGATCAGCCATGTGAACAGAGCATGCTCAGTCACGTGATCAGGTCCTGCTGAGCTGCGTGATTTCTGTCTGCTCATCTGCTTGACAATTGCCAGCTGTGCTGCACGATTCCTGCCTGCCATCTCCTTGACAATTGCCAGCTGTGCTGCGTAATTCCTGCCTGCTCATCTATTTGATTATTGCCAGCTGAGCAGCATGATTTCTCAGAGCTGAGTTCCATGATTATAGCCTGCTGACTGTTTCCTGCATCCTCAGCTCTATGTTCTTTGCCTCCAAAGGCACATGATCAGTGTGTGACACCAAACATGATCAGCACATGATCAGTCACATGATCAAGGCATGATAAGCCAGGTGATCAGTGCATGATCAATTACGTGATCAGTGCATGATCAGTCATGTGACCAGTACATGGTAGCTGCGTGATCATTGCATGATCAGCCACGTGAGCAGAGCATGATAGCCACGTGATCAGTGCATGATCAGTCACGTGATCAGTGCATGATCAGTCACGTGATCAGTGCATGATCAGCCAGGTGATCAGTGCATGACCAGGCACGTGATCAGTGTATGACCAGTCATGTGATCAGTGCATGATAGCCACGTGATCAGTGCATGATCAGTCACGTGATCAGTGCATGATCAGCCAGGTGATCAGTGCATGACCGGGCACGTGATCAGTGTATGACCAACCATGTGATCAGTGCATGATAGCCACGTGATCAGTGCATGATAAGTCACGTGATCAGTGCATGATCAGCCACGTGTTCAGTGCATGATCAGCCACACGATCAGTGCATGATCAGTCACGTGACCAGTACATGGTAGCTGCGTGATCATTGCATGATCAACCACGTGATCAGTGCATGATCAGTCACGTGATCAGTGCATGATCAGCCACGTGATCAGTGCATGATCAGTCATGTGACCAGTACATGGTAGCTACGTGATCATTGCATGATCAGCCACGTGATCTGTGCATGATAACCACGTGATCAGTGCATGACCAGTCACGTGATACGTGTGTGATCAGCCACGTGACCAGTGCATGATCAGTCACGTGATACGTGTGTGATCAGCCACGTGATCAGTGCAGGATATCCACGTGATCAGTGCAGGATAGCCACGTGATCACTTCATGATTAGTCACGTGATCTGTACATGATCAGTCACGTGATACGTGTGTGATCAGCCACCGGATCAGTGCTTGATGAGCCACGTGATCAGTGCAGGATCAATTACGTGATCAGTGCATGATCAGTCACGAGACCAGTACATGGTTGCTACGTGACCATTGCATGATCAGCCACGTGAGCAGAGCATGATAGCCACGTGATCAGTGCATTATCAGTCACGTGATCAGTACATGATCAGTCACATGAACATTGCATGATCATTTACGTGATCTGTGCATGATCAGTCACGTGACCAGTATATGGTAGCTTCGTGATCATTCCATGACGAACCACGTGAGCAGTGCATGATAGCCACGTGATGCGTGCATGATCAGTTGCGTGAGCAGAATATGATCAGCCACGTGATCAGTGCATGAGTGCCACGTGATCAGTGCATGATATGTCACGTGACAGGTGTGTGATCAGCCACGTGAACAGTGCATGTTCAGCCACGTATTCAGTGCATGATAGCCACGTGGTCAGTGCACGGTCAGTTACGTGAGCAGTGTATGATCAGCCACGTGATCAGTGCATGGTCAGACACGTGAACAGTGTATGATCAGCCACGTGATCAGTGCATGATATCCAAGTGATCAGTGCATGATCAATCACGTGATCAGTATATGATCAGCCACGTGAACAGTGCATGCTCAGTCACATGATCAGGGCCTGCTGAGCTGCGTGATTCGTGTCTGCTCATCTGCTTGACAATTGCCAGCTGAGCTGCACGATTCCTGCCTGTCATCTGCCTGACAATTGCCAGCTGTGCTGTGTAATTCCGGCCTGCTAGCTGCTTGATTATTGCCAGCTGAGCAGCATGATTCCTCACAGCTGAGTTCCATGATTATTGCCTGCTGACTGTATGATTCGTGCCTACTCAGCTCTTTGTTTATTGCCTCCAGAGGCACATGATCAGAGTATGATAGCAAACATGCTCAGCGCATGATCAGTCACATGATCAGCGCCATTAAGTCACGTGATCACTACATGATAGGCATGTGATCAGTCCATGCTCAGTCACGGTATCAGTGCATGATCAGCCACGTGATCAGTGCATGATCTGTCACATGATTACTGTATGATCACCCACGTGATCAGTGCATGGGCAGTCATGTGATCAATGCATGATATAGACGTGATCAGTGCATGATTAGTCTCGTGTTCAGTGCATGATAGCCGCATGATCAGTGCATGATCCGTCACCTGATGGGTGTATGATAATTCACGTGACCTGTACATGGTAGCTACATGATCATTGCATGATCAGCCACGTGAGTAGTGCTCGATAGCCACGTGATCACTGCATGATCAGTCACGTGATCAGTGCATGATCAGTCATGTGAACAGTACATGGTAGTTGCGTGAAGATCGCATGAACAGCCACGTGAGCAGTGCATGATAGCCACGTGATCAGTGCATGATCAGTCACGAGATCAGTGCATGATCAGTCACGTGATCAGTGCATGATCAGCCACGTGATCAGTGTATGACCAGGCACGTGATCAGTGTATGTCCAGCCAAGTGATCAGTGCATGATAGCCACGTGATCAGTGTATGATGAGTCACGTGATCAGTGCATGATCAGTCACGTGATCAGTGCATGATCAGCCACATGATCAGTGCATGATCAATTACGTGATCAGTGCATGATCAGTCACGTGACCAGTCCATGGTAGCTACGTGATCATTGCCACATCAGCCACGTGATCAGTGCATGATAGCCAAGTGATCACTGCATGATCAGTCACGCGATCAGTGCATGATCAGTCATGTGACCAGTACATGGTAGCTGCGTGATCATCGCATGATCAGCCACGTGAGCAGTGCATGATAGCCACGTGATCAGTGCAAGATCAGACTCGAGATCAGTGCATGATCAATCACGTGATCTGTGCATGATCAGCCAGTTGATCAGTGCATGACCAGGCACGTGATCAGTGTAGGTCCAGCCAAGTGATCAGTGCATTATAGCCACGTGATCAGTGCATGATCAGTCACGTGATCAGTGCATGATCAGTCACGTGATCAATGTATGATCAGACTCGAGATCAGTGCATGATCAGTGACGTGATGAGTGCATGATCAGTCATGTAATCTGTGCATGACCAGGCACGTGATCAGTATGACCAGCCATGTGATCAGTGCATGATAGCCACGTGATCAGTGCATGATAAGTCACGTGATCAGTGCATGATCAGTTACGTGATCAATGTATGATCATCTCGAGATCAGTGCATGATCAGTCACGTGATCACTGCATGATCAGCCAGGTGATCAGTGCATGACCAGGCACGTGATCAGTGTATGACCAGCCATGTGATCAGTGCATGATAGCCACGTGATCAGTGCATGATAAGTCACATGATCAGTGCATGATCAGTCACGTGTTCAGTGCATGATCAGCCACATGATCAGTGCATGATCAGTCACGTGACCAGTACATGGTAGCTGCGTGATCAGTGTATGACCAGCCAAGTGATCAGTGCACAATAGCCACGTGATCAGTGCGTGATCAGTCACGTGATCAGTGCATGATCAGTCACGTGATCAGTGCATGATCAGCCACATGATCAGTGCATGATCAGTCACGTGACCAGTACATGGTAGCTGCGAGATCATTTCATGATCAACCACGTTAACAGTGCATGATAGCCACGTGATCAGTGCTTGATCACCCACATGATCAGTGCATGATCAATTACGTGATCAGTGCAAGATCAGTCACGTGACCAGTACATGGTAGCTACGTGATCATTGCATGATCAGCCACGTGATCAGTGCATGATAGCCACGTGATCAGTGCATGATAGCCACGTGATCAGTGCATGATCAGTCACGTGATACATGTGTGATCAGCCACGTGAATCGTGCATGATATCCACGTGATCAGTGCATGATCAGTCACGTGACAGGTGTGTGATAAGCCATGTGAACAGTGCATGTTCAGCCACGTGATCAGTGCATGATATCAACGTGATCAGTGCATGATATCCACGTGATCAGTGCATGATCAGTCTCGTGAACAGTGCATGATCAGTCACGTAATCAGTGCATGATAGCCACGTGATCAGTGCATGATCAGTCACGTGATACGTGTGTGATCAGCCACGTGATCCGTGCATGATATCCACGTGATCAGTGAATGATAGCCACGTGATCAGTGTATGATAACCACGTGATCAGTGCATGATCAGTCACGTGATACGTGTGTGATCAGCCACGTGATCAGTGCATGATGAGTCAGGTGATCAGTGCAGGATTAATTACTTGATCAGTGCATGATCAGTCACGTGACCAGTACATGGTTGCTACGTGATCATTGCATGATCAGCCACGTGAGCAGTGCATGATAGCCACGTGATCAGTGCATGATCAGTCACGTTATCAGTACATGATCAGTCATGTGAACAGTGCATGATCATTTACGTGATCTGTGCATGATCAGTCACGTGACCAGTATATGGTAGCTACGTGAACATTGCATGACCAGCCAGGTGAGAAGTGCGTGATAGCCACGTGATGGGTGCATGATCAGTTACGTGAGCAGAGTATGATCAGCCACGTGATCAGTGCATGAGTGCCACGTTATCAGTGCATGTTCAGTCACGTGACAGGTTTGTGATCAGCCACGTAAACAGTGCATGTTCAGCCACGTGATCAGTGCATGATATCCACGTGATCAGTGCATGATATCCACGTGACCAGTGCATGATGAGTCTCGTGAAGAGTGCATGATCAGTCACGTGATCAGTGTATGATCTGCCACTTGATCAGTGCATGATCAATTACGTGATCAGTGCATGATCAGTCATGTGACCAGTACATGGTAGCTATGTGAACATTGTATGATCAGCCACGTAAGCAGTGCATGATAGACACGTGATCAGTGCATGATCAATCACGTGATCAGTACATGATCAGTCACGTGATCAGTGCATGATCATTTACGTGATCTGTGCATGATCAGTCGTGTGAACAGTATATTGTAGCTACGTGATCATTGCATGACCAGCCACGTGAGCAGTGCATGATCAGCCACATGATCAGTGCATGATCAGGCACATGATCAGTGTATGGTCAGTCACGGGATCAGTGCATGATCATGCACGTGATCAGTGCATGTGGAGTCATGTATTCAATGCATGATAGCGCCGCAATCAGTGCACGATCAGTCCCGTGATGAATGTTTGATCAGCCAAGTGACCAGTGCAAGATAGCTACGTGATCAGTGCATGATCAGTCACATGATCAGTGCATGATCAGCCATGTCATCAGTGCATGATAGCCACGTGATCAGTGCGTACAATTACGTGAACAGTGCATGTGCAATCACGTGATCTGTGCATGAGAGCCACGTGATCAGTGCATGATCATTCACGTGATAGGTGTGTGATCAGCGACGTGAACAGTGCATGCTCAGTCACGTGATCAGAGCCTGCTGAGCTTCGTGATTACTGTCTGCTCATCTGCTTGACAATTGCCAGCTGAGCTGTACGATTCCTGCCTGCCATCTCCTTGACAATTGCCACCTGTGCTGCATAATTCCTGCCTGCTCATCTACTTGATTATTGCCAGCTGAGCAGCATGATTTCTCAGAGCTGAGTTCCATGATTATTGCCTACTGATTCCTGCCTACTCAGCTCTTTGTTCATTGCCTCCAGAGGCACATGATGAGTGTATGACACCAAACATGATCAGCACATGATGAATCACATAATCAATGCATGATAAGCCAGGTGATCAGTGCATGATCAATTACGTGATCAGTGCATGATCAGTCATGTGACCAGTACATGGTAGCTACGTGATCATTGCATGATCAGCCACGTGATCTGTGCATGATAGCCACGTGATCAGTGCATGATCAGTCACGTGATACATGTGTGATCAGCCACGTGACCAGTGCATGATATCAGTGCATGATAGCCACGTGAGCAGTGCATGATAGCCACGTGATCAGTGCATGATCAGTCACGTGATACGTGTGTGATCAGGCACGTGATCAGTGCAGGATATCCACTTGATCAGTGCAGGATAGTCACGTGATCACTTCATGATTAGTCACGTGATCTGTACATGATCAGTCACGTGATACGTGTGTGATCAGCCACCGGATCAGTGCGTGATGAGCCACGTGATCAGTGAAGGTCAATTACGTGATCAGTGCATGATCAGTCACGAGACCAGTACATGGTTGCTACGTGACCGTTGCATGATCAGCCACGTGAGCAGAGCATGATAGCCACGTGATCAGTGCATTATCAGTCACGTGATCAGTACATGATCAGTCACGTGAACAGTGCATGATCATTTACGTGATCTATGCATGATCAGTCACGTGACCACTATATGGTAGCTTCGTGATCATTCCATGACGAACCACGTGAGCAGTGCATGATAGCCACGTGATGTGTGCATGATCAGTTACGTGAGCAGAGTATGATCAGCCACGTGATCAGTGCATGAGTGCCACGTGATCAGTGCATGATATGTCACGTGACAGGTGTGTGATCAGCCACGTGAACAGTGCATGTTCTGCCACGTATTCAGTGCATGATAGCCACGTGATCAGTGCATGATCAGTTACGTGAGCAGTGTATGATCAGCCACGTGATCAGTGCATGATCTGTCACATGATTACTGTATGATCACCCACGTGATCAGTGCATGGGCAGTCATGTGATCAATGCATGATATAGACGTGATCAGTGCATGATTAGTCTCGTGTTCAGTGCATGATAGCCGCGTGATCAGTGCATGATCCGTCACCTGATGGGTGTATGATCATTCACGTGACCTGTACATGGTAGCTACATGATCATTGCATGATCAGCCACGTGAGTAGTGCTCGATAGCCACGTGATCACTGCATGATCAGTCACGTGATCAGTGCATGATCAGTCATGTGACCAGTACATGGTAGCTGCGTGAAGATCGCATGAACAGCCACGTGAGCAGTGCATGATAGCCACGTGATCAGTGCATGATCAGTCACGAGATCAGTGCATGATCAGACACGTGATGAGTGCATGATCAGCCACGTGATCAGTGCATGACCAGGCACGTGATCAGTGTATGTCCTGCCAAGTGATCAGTGCATGATAGCCACGTGATCAGTGCATGATCAGTCACGTGATCAGTGCATGATCAGTCACGTGATCAGTGCATGATCAGCCACATGATCAGTGCATGATCAATTACGTGATCAGTGCATGATCAGTCACCTGACCAGTCCATGGTAGCTACGTGATCATTGCCAGATCAGCCACGTGAGCAGTGCATGATAGCCACGTGATCAGTGCATGATCAGCCATGTGATCAGTGCATGATCAGTCACGTGATCAGTGCATGGTCAGTCACGTGATCAGTGCATGATCATCCACGTGATCAGTGCATGTGGAGTCATGTAGTCAATGCATGATAGCGCCGTGATCAGTGCACGATCAGTCCCGTGATGAGTGTATGATCAGCCAAGTGATCAGTGCAAGATAGCTACGTGATCAGTGCATGATCAGTCACATGATCAGTGCATGATCATTCACGTGATAGGTGTGTGATCAGCGACGTGAACAGTGCATGCTCAGTCACGTGTTCAGGGCCTGCTGAGCTGCGTGATTACTGTCTGCTCATCTGCTTGACAATTTCCAGCTGAGCTGCACGATTCCTGCCTGTCATCTCCTTGACAATTGCCACCTGTGCTGCGTAATTCCTGCCTGCTCATCTACTTGATTATTGCCAGCTGAGCAGCATGATTTCTCAGAGCTGAGTTCCATGATTATTGCCTGCTGACTGATTCCTGCCTACTCAGCTCTTTGTTCATTGCCTCCAGAGGCACATGATCAGTGTATGACACCAAACATGATCAGCACGTGATCAGTCACATGATCAATGCATGATAACCCAGGTGATCAGTGCATGGTCAATTACGTGAGCAGTGTATGATCAGCCACGTGATCAGTGCATGGTCATACACGTGAACAGTGTATGATCAGCCATGTGATCAGTGCATGATATCCAAGTGTTCAGTGCATGAGAGCCACGTGATCAGTGCATGATCAGTTACGTGAGCAGTGTATGATCAGCCACGTGATCAGTGCATGGTCATACACGTGAACAGTGTATGATCTGCCATGTGATCAGTGCATGATATCCAAGTGATCAGTGCATGATCAGTCACGTGATCAGTGTATGATCAGCCACGTGAACAGTGCATGCTCAGTCACGTGATCTGTGCCTGCTGAGCTGCGTGATTACTGTCTGCTCATCTGCTTGACAATTGCCAGCTGAGCTGCACGATTCCTGCCTGCACAGCTGCTTGATTATTGCCAGCTGAGCAGCATGATTCCTCACAGCTGAGTTCCATGATTATTGCCTGCTGACTGTTTGATTCGTGCCTACTCAGCTCTTTGTTTATTGCCTCCAGAGGCACATGATCAGTGTATGATAGCAAACATGATCAGCGCATGATCAGTCACATGATCAGCGCCATTAAGTCACGTGATCACTACATGATAGTTATGTGATCAGTCCATGCTCAGTCACGGTATCAGTGCATGATCAGCCAGGTGATCAGTACATGATCTGTCACATGATTAATGTATGATCATCCACGTGATCAGTGCATGGGCAGTCATGTGATCAGTGCATGATATAGACGTGATCAGTGCATGATCAGTCTCGTGATCAGTGCATGATAGCCACTTGATCAGTGCATGATCAGTCAACTGATGGGTGTATGATCATTCACGTGACCTGTACATGGTAGCTACATGATCATTGCATGATCAGCCACGTGAGTAGTGCATGATAGCCACGTGATCACTGCATGATCAGTCACGTGATCAGTGCATGATCAGTCATGTGACCAGTACATGGTAGCTGCGTGATCATCGCATGATCAGCCACGTGAGCAGTGCATGATAGCCACGTGAGCAGTGCATGATCAGACACACGGTCAGTGCATGATCAGTCACATGATCAGTGCATGATCAGCCACGTGATCAGTGCATGACCAGGCACGTGATCAGTGTACGTTCAACCAAGTGATCAGTGCATGATAGCCACGTGATCAGTGCATGATGAGTCACGTGATCAGTGCATGATCAGTCACGTGATCAGTGCATGATAGACAGGTGATCAGTGCATGATAGCCACGTGATCAGTGCATGTTCAGTCACATGATCAGTGCATGGTCCGTCACGTGATCAGTGCATGATCATCCACGTGATCAGTGCATGGGGAGTCATGTAATCAATGCATGATAGCGCCTTGATCAGTGCACGATCAGTCCCGTGATGAGTGTATGATCAGCCAAGGGATCAGTGCAAGATAGCTACGTGATCAGTGCATGATCAGTCATATGATCAGTGTATGATTAGCCACGTCATCAGTGCATGATAACCACGTGATCAGTGTATACAATTACGTGATCAATGCATGCGCAATCACGTGATCAGTGCATGAGAACCACGTGATCAGTGCATGATCAGTCACGTGATAGGTGTGTGATCAGCCATGTGAACAGAGCATGCTCAGTCACGTGATCAGGTCCTGCTGAGCTGCGTGATTTCTGTCTGCTCATCTGCTTGACAATTGCCAGCTGTGCTGCACGATTCCTGCCTGCCATCTCCTTGACAATTGCCAGCTGTGCTGCGTAATTCCTGCCTGCTCATCTATTTGATTATTGCCAGCTGAGCAGCATGATTTCTCAGAGCTGAGTTCCATGATTATAGCCTGCTGACTGTTTCCTGCATCCTCAGCTCTATGTTCTTTGCCTCCAAAGGCACATGATCAGTGTGTGACACCAAACATGATCAGCACATGATCAGTCACATGATCAAGGCATGATAAGCCAGGTGATCAGTGCATGATCAATTACGTGATCAGTGCATGATCAGTCATGTGACCAGTACATGGTAGCTGCGTGATCATTGCATGATCAGCCACGTGAGCAGAGCATGATAGCCACGTGATCAGTGCATGATCAGTCACGTGATCAGTGCATGATCAGTCACGTGATCAGTGCATGATCAGCCAGGTGATCAGTGCATGACCAGGCACGTGATCAGTGTATGACCAGTCATGTGATCAGTGCATGATAGCCACGTGATCAGTGCATGATCAGTCACGTGATCAGTGCATGATCAGCCAGGTGATCAGTGCATGACCGGGCACGTGATCAGTGTATGACCAACCATGTGATCAGTGCATGATAGCCACGTGATCAGTGCATGATAAGTCACGTGATCAGTGCATGATCAGCCACGTGTTCAGTGCATGATCAGCCACACGATCAGTGCATGATCAGTCACGTGACCAGTACATGGTAGCTGCGTGATCATTGCATGATCAACCACGTGATCAGTGCATGATCAGTCACGTGATCAGTGCATGATCAGCCACGTGATCAGTGCATGATCAGTCATGTGACCAGTACATGGTAGCTACGTGATCATTGCATGATCAGCCACGTGATCTGTGCATGATAACCACGTGATCAGTGCATGACCAGTCACGTGATACGTGTGTGATCAGCCACGTGACCAGTGCATGATCAGTCACGTGATACGTGTGTGATCAGCCACGTGATCAGTGCAGGATATCCACGTGATCAGTGCAGGATAGCCACGTGATCACTTCATGATTAGTCACGTGATCTGTACATGATCAGTCACGTGATACGTGTGTGATCAGCCACCGGATCAGTGCTTGATGAGCCACGTGATCAGTGCAGGATCAATTACGTGATCAGTGCATGATCAGTCACGAGACCAGTACATGGTTGCTACGTGACCATTGCATGATCAGCCACGTGAGCAGAGCATGATAGCCACGTGATCAGTGCATTATCAGTCACGTGATCAGTACATGATCAGTCACATGAACATTGCATGATCATTTACGTGATCTGTGCATGATCAGTCACGTGACCAGTATATGGTAGCTTCGTGATCATTCCATGACGAACCACGTGAGCAGTGCATGATAGCCACGTGATGCGTGCATGATCAGTTGCGTGAGCAGAATATGATCAGCCACGTGATCAGTGCATGAGTGCCACGTGATCAGTGCATGATATGTCACGTGACAGGTGTGTGATCAGCCACGTGAACAGTGCATGTTCAGCCACGTATTCAGTGCATGATAGCCACGTGGTCAGTGCATGATCAGTTACGTGAGCAGTGTATGATCAGCCACGTGATCAGTGCATGGTCAGACACGTGAACAGTGTATGATCAGCCACGTGATCAGTGCATGATATCCAAGTGATCAGTGCATGATCAATCACGTGATCAGTATATGATCAGCCACGTGAACAGTGCATGCTCAGTCACATGATCAGGGCCTGCTGAGCTGCGTGATTAGTGTCTGCTCATCTGCTTGACAATTGCCAGCTGAGCTGCACGATTCCTGCCTGTCATCTGCCTGACAATTGCCAGCTGTGCTGTGTAATTCCGGCCTGCTAGCTGCTTGATTATTGCCAGCTGAGCAGCATGATTCCTCACAGCTGAGTTCCATGATTATTGCCTGCTGACTGTATGATTCGTGCCTACTCAGCTCTTTGTTTATTGCCTCCAGAGGCACATGATCAGAGTATGATAGCAAACATGCTCAGCGCATGATCAGTCACATGATCAGCGCCATTAAGTCACGTGATCACTACATGATAGGCATGTGATCAGTCCATGCTCAGTCACGGTATCAGTGCATGATCAGCCACGTGATCAGTGCATGATCTGTCACATGATTACTGTATGATCACCCACGTGATCAGTGCATGGGCAGTCATGTGATCAATGCATGATATAGACGTGATCAGTGCATGATTAGTCTCGTGTTCAGTGCATGATAGCCGCATGATCAGTGCATGATCCGTCACCTGATGGGTGTATGATCATTCACGTGACCTGTACATGGTAGCTACATGATCATTGCATGATCAGCCACGTGAGTAGTGCTCGATAGCCACGTGATCACTGCATGATCAGTCACGTGATCAGTGCATGATCAGTCATGTGAACAGTACATGGTAGTTGCGTGAAGATCGCATGAACAGCCACGTGAGCAGTGCATGATAGCCACGTGATCAGTGCATGATCAGTCACGAGATCAGTGCATGATCAGTCACGTGATCAGTGCATGATCAGCCACGTGATCAGTGTATGACCAGGCACGTGATCAGTGTATGTCCAGCCAAGTGATCAGTGCATGATAGCCACGTGATCAGTGTATGATGAGTCACGTGATCAGTGCATGATCAGTCACGTGATCAGTGCATGATCAGCCACGTGATCAGTGTATGACCAGGCACGTGATCAGTGTATGTCCAGCCAAGTGATCAGTGCATGATAGCCACGTGATCAGTGTATGATGAGTCACGTGATCAGTGCATGATCAGTCACGTAATCAGTGCATGATAGCCACGTGATCAGTGCATGATCAGTCACGTGATACGTGTGTGATCAGCCACGTGATCCGTGCATGATATCCACGTGATCAGTGAATGATAGCCACGTGATCAGTGTATGATAACCACGTGATCAGTGCATGATCAGTCACGTGATACGTGTGTGATCAGCCACGTGATCAGTGCATGATGAGTCAGGTGATCAGTGCAGGATTAATTACTTGATCAGTCATGATCAGTCACGTGACCAGTACATGGTTGCTACGTGATCATTGCATGATCAGCCACGTGAGCAGTGCATGATAGCCACGTGATCAGTGCATGATCAGTCACGTTATCAGTACATGATCAGTCATGTGAACAGTGCATGATCATTTACGTGATCTGTGCATGATCAGTCACGTGACCAGTATATGGAGCTACGTGAACATTGCATGACCAGCCAGGTGAGAAGTGCGTGATAGCCACGTGATGGGTGCATGATCAGTTACGTGAGCAGAGTATGATCACCACGTGATCAGTGCATTGAGTGCCACGTTATCAGTGCATGTTCAGTCACGTGACAGGTTTGTGATCAGCCACGTAAACAGTGCATGTTCAGCCACGTGATCAGTGCATGATATCCACGTGATCAGTGCATGATATCCACGTGACAGTGCATGATGAGTCTCGTGAAGAGTGCATGATCAGTCACGTGATCAGTGTATGATCGCCACTTGATCAGTGCATGATCAATTAACGTGATCAGTGCATGATCAGTCATGTGACCAGTACATGGTAGCTATGTGAACATTGTATGATCAGCCACGTAAGCAGTGCATGATAACACGTGATCAGTGCATGATCAATTCACGTGATCAGTACATGATCAGTCACGTGATCAGTGCATGATCATTTACGTGATCTGTGCATGATCAGTCGTGTGAACAGTATATTGTAGCTACGTGATCATTGCAATGACCAGCCACGTGAGCAGTGCATGATCAGCCACATGATCAGTGCATGATCAGGCACATGATCAGTGTATGGTCAGTCACGGGATCAGTGCATGATCATGCACGTGATCAGTGCATGTGGAGTCATGTATTCAATGCATGATAGCGCCGCAATCAGTGCACGATCAGTTCCCGTGATGAATGTTTGATCAGCCAAGTGACCAGTGCAAGATAGCTACGTGATCAGTGCATGATCAGTCACATGATCAGTGCATGATCAGCCATGTCATCAGTGCATGATAGCCACGTGATCAGTGGCGTACAATTACGTGAACAGTGCATGTTGCAATCACGTGATCTGTGCAATGAGAGCCACGTGATCAGTGCATGATCATTCACGTGATAGGTGTGTGATCAGCGACGTGAACAGTGCATGCTCAGTCACGTGATCAGAGCCTGCTGAGCTTCGTGATTACTGTCTGCTCCATCTGCTTGACAATTGCCAGCTGAGCTGTACGATTCCTGCCTGTCATCTCCTTGACAATTGCCACCTGTGCTGCATAATTCCTGCCTGCTCATCTACTTGATTATTGCCAGCTGAGCAGCATGATTTCTCAGAGCTGAGTTCCATGATTATTGCCTACTGATTCCTGCCTACTCAGCTCTTTGTTCATTGCCTCCAGAGGCACATGATGAGTGTATGACACCAAACATGATCAGCACATGATGAATCACATAATCAATGCATGATAAGCCAGGTGATCAGTGCATGATCAATTACGTGATCAGTGCATGATCAGTCATGTGACCAGTACATGGTAGCTACGTGATCATTGCATGATCAGCCACGTGATCTGTGGCATGATAGCCACGTGATCAGTGCATGATCAGTCCACGTGATACATGTGTGATCAGCCACGTGACCAGTGCATGATATCAGTGCATGATAGCCACGTGAGCAGTGCATGATAGCCACGTGATCAGTGCATGATCAGTCACGTGATACGTGTGTGATCAGGCACGTGATCAGTGCAGGATATCCACTTGATCAGTGCAGGATAGTCACGTGATCACTTCATGATTAGTCACGTATCTGTACATGATCAGTCACGTGATACGTGTGTGATCAGCCACCGGATCAGTGCGTGATGAGCCACGTGATCAGTGGAAAGGTCAATTACGTGATCAGTGCATGATCAGTCACGAGACAGTACATGGTTGCATCGTGACCGTTGCATGATCAGCCACGTGAGCAGAGCATGATAGCCCACGTGATCAGTGCATTATCAGTCACGTGATCAGTACATGATCAGTCCACGTGAACAGTGCATGATCATTTACGTGATCTATGCCTGATCAGTCACGTGACCACTATAGGTAGCTTCGTGATCATTCCATGACGAACCACGTGAGCAGTGCATGATAGCCACGTGATGTGTGCATGATCAGTTACGTGAGCAGAGTATGATCAGCCACGTGATCAGTGCATGAGTGCCACGTGATCAGTGCATGATATGTCACGTGACAGGTGTTGATCAGCCACGTGAACAGTGCATGTTCTGCCACGTTAGTTCAGTGATGAATGCCACGTGATCAGTGCATTGATCAGTTACGTAGCAGTGTATGATAGCCACGGATCGGGCATGA
>NW_020190180.1:0-32962 GCF_002263795.3 Bos taurus
GTCATGTGATCAGTGCATGATACGGCAATGTGATCAGTGCATGATCTGTCACGTGATCATGGCATGCGCAGTCATGTGATCAGTGCATGAAGCTACACAATCAGTGCATAATCAGGCACTTGATCAATGCATGATCAGCCACTTGATCAGTGCATGATAGCCACGTAAACAGTGTATGAACGGTACGTGTTCAGTTAATGCACAGTCACGTGATCAGTGCATGATAGAAACGTGATCAGTGCATGATAGCCACGTGATCAGTGCATGATCTGTCACGTGATCAGTGCTGCGTAGTCATGTGATCAGTGTATGGTCAGCCATGTGATCAGTGCATGAGCCACTTGATAGAGCATGGTAAGCAACGTGATTAGTGCATGATCAGCCACGTGATCAGTGCATGATCAGCCATGTGATCAGTGCATGCACAGTGAGGTGATCAGTGTATGATCAGCTTTCGTGATCAGTGCATGATCAGCCACGTGATCAGTGCATGATCAGCCACGTGATCAGTGCATGATCAGCCATGTGATCAGTGCATGCACAGTCACGTGATCAGTGTATGATCAGTTCGTGATCAGTGCATGATCAGCCAGTTGATTAGTGATGAACAGTCACGTGATAATGCATGATCAGGCACGTGATCAGTTATGATCAGTCACGATCAGTGTATGATCAGCCTGGTGATCAGTGCATGATAGCCAGTGACCAGTTCATGATGCGTATTAGATCAGTGCATGATCAGGCATGGGATCACTGCATGATAGCCATGTGATCAGTGCAATGAAGCTACGTGATCAGTGCATGATCAGCCATGTAATCAGTGCATGATCAGCCACGTGATCACTGTATGGTCAGCCGTGATCAGTGAATGTGCAGTCACGTGATAATTTATGATCAGCCATATGTTCAGTGCATGATAGACACGTGATCAATGTATGATATCAACGTGATCAGTGCATGTCCAGTCACATGAGCAGTGCATGATCAGCCACGTGATAAGTGCATGATAAGCAACGTGATCAGTGTATGATCAGCCACGTGATCAGTGAATGATCTCCAACGTGATTAGTGCATGATCAGCCACGTGGTTAGTGTATGTTAACCACGTGATGAGTGCATGATCTGCACATGATCTTGTGCATGATCAGCCACGTGATCAGTGCATGCACAGGCACGTGATCAGTTTAAGATCAGCTTCGTGATCAGTGCATGATGAGTTACGTGATCAATGATGATTAGCCACGTGATCAGTGCATGATAACCACGTGATCAGGGCATGCGAACTCATGTGATCAGTGCATGACAGCTACACAATCAGTGCATAATCAGTCACGTGATCAATGGAAGATCAGCCACGTGATCAATGCATGAGAGCCACGAAAACAGTGCATGAACAGGTACGTGATCAGTTCATGGGCAGTCACGTGATCAGTTCACGGTAGACAGGTGATCAGTGCATGATAGCCACGTGATCAGTTCATGTGCAGTCACATGATCAGTGTATGATCAGCCACTGATCAGTGCATGATGCCACCTGAGCAGTGCATGGTAGCCACGTGATCAGCGCATGATCAGCCACTTGATCTGTGCATAATCAGCCATGTGCTCAGTGCATGCCCAGATACGTGAATAGTGTATGATCAGTCAGGTGATCAGTGCATGATCAGACACGTGATCAGTGCATGATCAGTCACGTGATAGTGTATGATCAGCCACGTGATCAGTGCATGATACACCACATGACTAGTGCCTGATAAGTCGTGATCAGTGCATGATCAGCCACGGGATCAGTGCATGATAGCCATGTATCAGTGCATGATAGCTACGTGATCTGTGCATGATCAGCCACGTAATCAGTGCATGATCAGCCATTTGATCTCTGTATGATTAGCCACGTGATCAGTACATGATAGCCACGTGATCAGTGCATGATCATTCATGTGATTAGTGCATGATCTGTCACTTGAGCAGTGATAATGTCCCGTGATCAGTTCATGTGCTGTCATGTGATCAGTGCATGATGCGCAACGTGATCACTGCATGATTAGCCACGTGATCGGGCATGCACAGTCACGTGATCAGTGCATGATCAGTCACTTGATCAGTGTATGATCAGCCAGGTGATCAGTGCATGTTAGCCACGTGCCAGTGCATGATCAGTATCGAGATCAGTTGCATGATCAGGCATGTGATCAGTGCATGATAGCAACCTGATCAATGCATGATAAGCAACGTGATTAGTGCAAGATCAGCCACATGATCAGTGTACGATCAGACACGTGATCAGTGCATGATCAGTCACGTGATCAGTATATGATCAGCAACGTGATCAGGGCATGATAGCCACGTGATTAGTGCATGATCAGCCACGTGATCAGTGCAAGATGAGGCCGTGATCAGTGCCTGAACAGCCACGTGATCAGTCATGATCAGCCAGTGATCAGGGCATGATAGCCACGTGATCAGTGCATGATCAGCCACGTGATCAGTGCATGATCAGCCATGTGATCAGTGCCTGAACAGCCACGTGATCACTGCATGTGCAGTTACGTGATCAGTGAATGATCAGCCATGTGTTCAGTGCATGATAGACAAGTGATAATGCATGATATCTACGTGATCTGTGCATGCTCAGTCACATGAGCAGTGCATGATCAGCCACGTGAACAGTGCATGGGAAGTCACGTGGTCAGTTATGATCAGCACGTGATCAGTGCATGATAGCCACCTGATCAGTGCCTGATAAGCATCGTGATTAGTGCATGATCAGACACGTGATCAGTGCTTGATCAGTCACGTGATCAGTGCTTGATCAGTCACGTGATCAGTGTATGATCAGCCACGTGATCATTGCATGATAGCCACCTGATCAGTACATGATAAGCAACGTGTTTAGTGCATGATCAGCCACGTGATCAGTGTATGATCAGTGCATGCGCAGTCACGTGATCAGTGTATGATCAGACACGTGATCAGTGCTTCATCAGTCACGTGATCAGTGCATGCGAAGTCACGTGCTCAGTGTATAATCAGACACGTGATCAGTGCATGATAGCAACCTGATCAGTGCATGACAAGCAACGTGATTAGTGCATGACCAGCCACGTGATCAGTGTATTATCAGCCACGTGATCAGTGCATGATCAGCCACGTGATCACTGCATGATAGCCACGTGATCATTGCCTACAATGACGTGATCAGTGCATGTGCAGTCACGTGATCAGTGCATGATAGCCACGTGATCAGTGCATGATCAGTCACGTGATCAGTGTATGATCATCCACGTGATCACTGCATGCGCACTCTTGTGATCATTGCATTATAGCCACGTGATAAATTCTTGATGAGTCACATGATCAGCACTATTCAGACACGAGATCACTGCATGCTAAGTCACGTTATAAGTTCATCAGGCCCATTGATAGGCATGATCAGACCACGTGATAAATGCATGCAAATCAAGTGATCAGTGCCCGATAGCCACGTGATCTGTGCATGATCCAGTCACGGGATCAGTGTATGATCAGCCACATGATCCAGTGCATGATAGAATACGTGACCCAGAACATGATTAATCAGTACATGATCAGTCACTTGATCAGTGTATGATCAGCCACGTGATCAGTGCATATCAGCCACGTGATCAGGGCATGCACATCAATGGTGATCAGTGTATGATCAGCATCATGATCAGTGCTATGATCAGCCACGTGATCAGTGCATGATAGCCACGTGATCAGTGCATAATCAGACACGTTATCAGTGTATGATCAACCACGTGATCAATGGCATGATAGCCACCAATCAGTGCATGATCCGTCACGTGATCAGTGCATGATCTGTCACGAGATCAGTGTATGATATCCTTGTGATTAGTTCATGCGCAGTCATGTGTTCCGTGCATGATAGCTACGTGATCAGTGCATGATCAGCCACGTGATCAGTGCATGATGAGGCACGTGATCAGTGCATGATCTGTCATGTGATCACTGTATGATCAGCCACGACATCAGTGCAAGATCAGCCAAGTGATCAGTACCATGATCAGCCACGTGATCAGTGCATGATTAGCCACATGATCATTACATGCACAGTCACGTGATCAGTGTATGATCAGCTTCGTGATCAGTGGATGATCAGCCACGAGATCCAGTGCATGATCAGGCACGTTATCAGTGTATGATACCAGGTTATCAGAGCATGATCAACCCACGTGATCAGTGCATGATCAGCCACGTGATCAGTTCATGCACAGTCAAGTGATCAGGTGGTATTCTCAGCTTCGTATAAGTGCATGAATCAGTCCAAGTGATCAGTGTATGATCAGCCACGTACATCAGTGTATGATCAGCTTCGTGATCAGTGCATGATAGTCACGTGAGCAGTGCATGATCAGCACGTGATCAGTGCATGATCAGTCACGTGATCAGGCATGATCAGTCACGGATAAGTGCATAATCAGTCACCGAGATCAGTGGCATGGATCAGTCACGTGATAAGTGCAATTGATCAGGACGTGATCCAGGTGCATGATCCGTCAGGTCATTCCAGTGTATGATCAGCCAGGTTATCAGTGCATGATAGCCACGTGACCAGTGCATGATCAGTCTCGAGATCAGTGCATAATCATCCATGGGATCAGTGCATGATAGCCATGGGATCAGTGCATGATAGCTACGGGATCTGTGCATGATCAGCCACTTAATCAGTGCATGATCAGCCACATGATCACTGTATGGTCAGCCACGTGATCAGTGCATGTGCAGTCACGTGATCAGTGTATGATCAGCCATGTGTTCAGTGCATGATAGACAAGTGATCAATGCATGATATCTACGTGATCAGTGCATGCTCAGTCACATGAGCAGTGCAGGATCAGCCACGTTATCATTGCCTTCAATAACGTGATCAGTGAATGTGCAGTCACGTGATTTGTGCAACAGCAGTCACATGATCAGTGTATGATCAGCCACGTGTTCAGTGCATGATAGATACGTGATAAGTGCATGATAGCCACGTGATCATTGCCTACAAATACGTGAACAGTGCATGATCAGCCACGTGATCAGTGCATGCACAGTCACGTGATCAGTGTAAGATCAGCTTCATGATCAGTGCATGATGAGTTACGTGATCAATGTATGATTAGCCACGTGGTCAGTGCATGATAGCCACGTGATCAGTGCATGATCAGTCACGAAATCATGGCATGGGAACTCATGTGATCAGTGCATGACAGCTACGCAATCAGTGCCTAATCAGCCACGTGATCAGTGCATGATAGCCACGAAAACAGTACATGGACAGGTACGTGATCAGTTCATGCGCAGTCACGTGATCACTGCATGATAGACAGGTGATCAGTGCATGATAGCCACGTGATCCGTGCATGATCTGTCACGTGATCAGTGTATGCACAATCACGTGATCAGTGTATGATCAGCCACGTGATGAGTGCATGGTCAGGCTCTTGACAGAGCAATGATCAGTCATGTGATCATTGTATGATTCCAGCATCGATCAGTCATGTGCCACGTGATACTGTATTATCAGCCACGTGATCAGTGCATGATCCAAAACTGAATAATGCAATGATAGCCACGGAATTATCAACGTGATCAGTGTATGACCAGCCACGTGATCAGTGCACGATCACCACCTGAGCAGTGCATCATAAACCATGTGATCAGTGCATGCATAGTCACGTGATTAGTGCATGATCAGTCACCTGATCAGTGCATGATCAGGCACGTGATCAGTGCATTATCAGGCACGTGATCAGCTCATGATCAGTCTCGTGATCAGTGTATGATCAGCCACGTGATCAGTGCATGATAGCCACGTGATCAGTTCATGATCAGTCACGTAATTAGTGATTTTCTGTCACTTGATCAGTGTATAATATCCACGTGATGAGTTCATGCGCCGTCATGTGATCAGTGCATGATACGCAATGTGATCAGTGCATGATCTGTCACGTGATCATGGCATGCGCAGTCATGTGATCAGTGCATGACAGCTACACAATCAGTGCATAATCAGTCCACTTGATCATGCATGATCAGCACTTTGATCAGTGCATGATAGCCACGTAAACAGTGTATGAACAGGTACGTGTTCAGTTAATGCACAGTCACGTGATCAGTGCATGATAGAAACGTGATCAGTGCATGATAGCACGTGATCAGTGCATGATCTGTCAGTGATCAGTGCCTGCGTAGTCATGTGATCAGTGTATGGTCAGCCATGTGATCAGTGCATGACAGCCACTTGATCAGAGCATGGTAAGCAACGTGATTAGTGCATGATCAGGATCACGTGATCAGTGCATGAATCAGCATGTGATCAGTGCATGCACAGTGAGGTGATCAGTGTATGATCAGCTTCGTGATCAGTGCATGATCAGCCACGTGATCAGTGCATGATCAGCCACGTGATCAGTGCATGATCAGCCATGTGATCAGTGCATGCACAGTCACGTGATCAGTGTATGATCAGGTTCGTGATCAGTGCATGATCAGCCAGTTGATTAGTGCATGAACAGTCACGTGATAAGTGCATGATCAGGCACGTGATCAGTGTATGATCAGTCACGTGATCAGTGTATGATCAGCCTGGTGATCAGTGCATGATAGCCACGTGACCAGTTCATGATGCGTATTAAGATCAGTGCATGATCATGCATAGGATCACTGCATGATAGCCATGTGATCAGTGCATGAAAGCTACGTGATCAGTGCATGACAGCCATGTAATCAGTGCATGATCAGCCACGTGATACACTGTATGGTCAGCCACGTGATCAGTGAATGTGCAGTCACGTGATAATTGTATGATCACCATATGTTCAGTGCATGATAGACACGTGATCAATGTATGATATCTACGTGATCAGTGCATGTCCAGTCACATGAGCAGTGCATGATCAGCCACGTGATAGTGCATGATAAGCAACGTGATCAGTGTATGATCAGCCACGTGATCAGTGAATGATCTCCAACGTGATTAGTGCATGATCAGCCCACGTGGTTAGTGTATGATTAACGCACGTGATGCAGTGCATGATCGGCCACATGATCTGTGCATGATCAGACCACGGTGATTCAGTGCATGCACAGGCACGTGATCAGTTTAAGATCAGCTTCGTGATCAGTGCATGATGAGTTACGTGATCAATGTATGATTAGCCACGTGATCATGCATGATAACCACGTGATCAGGGCATGCGAACTCATGTGATCAGTGCATGACAGCTACGCAATCAGTGCATAATCAGTCACGTGATCAATGGAAGATCAGCCACGTGATCAATGCATGAGAGCCACGAAAACAGTGCATGAACAGGTACGTGATCAGTTCATGGGCAGTCACGTGATCAGTTCACGGTAGACAGGTGATCAGTGCATGATAGCCACGTGATCAGTTCATGTGCAGTCACATGATCAGTGTATGATCAGCCACGTGATCAGTGCATGATAGCCACCTGAGCAGTGCATGGTAGCCACGTGATCAGCGCATGATCAGCCACTTGAATCTGTGCATAATCAGCCATGTGCTCAGTGCATGCCCAGATACGTGAATAGTGTATGATCAGTCAGGGTGATCAGTGCATGATCAGACACGTGATCAGTGCATGATCAGGCACGTGATCAGTGGATGATCAGAACGTTATCAGTGCATGATAACCACATGACTAGTGCCTGATAAGTCACGTGATCAGTGCATGATCAGCCACGGGATCAGTGCATGATAGCCATGTGATCAGTGCATGATAGCTATGTGATCTGTGCATGATCAGCCACGTAATCATGCATGATCAGCCATTTGATCTCTGTATGATTAGCCACGTGATCAGTACATGATAGCCACGTGATCAGTGCATGATCATTCATGTGATTAGTGCATGATCTGTCACTTGAGCAGTGTATAAATCTCCACGTGATCAGTTCATGTGCTGTCATGTGATCAGTGCATGATGCGCAACGTGATCACTGCATGATTAGCCACGTGATCAGGGCATGCACAGTCACGTGATCAGTGCATGATCAGTCACTTGATCAGTGTATGATCAGCCAGGTGATCAGTGCATGTTAGCCACGTGACCAGTGCATGATCAGTATCGAGATCAGTGCATGATCAGGCATGTGATCAGTGCATGATAGCAACCTGATCAATGCATGATAAGCAACGTGATTAGTGCAAGATCAGCCACATGATCAGTGTACGATCAGACACGTGATCAGTGCATGATCAGTCACGTGATCAGTATATGATCAGCAACGTGATCAGGGCATGATAGCCACGTGATCAGTGCATGATCAGCCACGTGATCAGTGCATGCACAGTCACGAGATCAGTGTATGATCAGCTTCGTATCAGTGCATGATCAGCCACGTGATCAGTGCACCATCAGGCACGTGAAGAGTGCATGATCAGTCACGTGATCAGTGTATGATCAGCCACGTAATCAGTGCATGATCACCACGTGTTCAGTGCAAGATCAACCACGTTGTCAGTGCACGCACAGTCACGTGATCAGTGTATGATCAGCCTCGTTATCAGAGCATGATACCCACGTGATCAGTGCATGATAGGCACGTGAAGAGTGCATGATTAGTCACGTGATCAGTGTATGATAGCCAGGTTATCAGTGCATGATCACCACGAGATCAGTGCATGATAAGCCACGTGATCAGTGCAATGATCTTTCACGTGATCAGTGCATGCGCAGTCATGTGATCAGTGTATGTTTCAGCCATGTGATCAGTGCATGCACAGTCACGTGATCAGTGTATGATCAGCTTCGTGATCAGTGCATGATCAGCCACTGATCATGCATGATCAGTCACGATAATGCATGATCAGCCAGTGATCATGCATGCACAGTCATGTGATCAGTGTATGATCAGCTTCATGATCAGTGCATGATCACCCACGTGATCATTTCATGATCCTCACGAGATCAGTGCATGACAGTCAGGAATCATCATGATCAGCCATGGGTCATGAATGATACCACTGTTCAGTGCATGATAGCTACGTGATCAGCGCATGTCAGCCACGTAATCATGCATGATCAGCCACTGACACTGTATGATAACCACGTGATCAGGGCATGTCAGCACGTGATCAGGTAGATCAGCCATGTTCAGGTGCATGATCAGTCACTGATCAGTGTATATCAACCAAATCAGTTCAATGCAGCACGTGATCATGCAAGATAGTCACTGATCATGGTGACATTCACAGTGGATCAGTAGATGTCATGAGTATCCACATGATCAGTGCATGACAGCCACGTATCAGTGCATGATCGAACAGTGATCAGTGCATGGGGAAGTCACGTGGTCAGTTATGATCAGCCACGTGATCAGTGCATGATAGCCACCTGATTCAGTGCCTGATAAGCTTCGTGATTAGTGCATGATCAGACACGTGATCAGTGCTTGATCAGTCACGTGATCAGTGCTTGATCAGTCACGTGATCAGTGTATGATCAGCCACTGATCATTGCATTGATAGCCACCTGATTCAGTACATGATAAAGCAACGTGTTTAGTGCATGATCAGCCACGTTGATCAGTGTATGATCAGTGCATGCGCAGTCACATGATCAGTGTATGATCAGACACGTGATCAGTGGCTTCATCAGTCACGTGATCAGTGCATGCGAAGTCACGTGCTCAGTGTATAATCAGACACGTGATCAGTGCATGATTAGCAACCTGATCAGTGCATGACAAGCAACGTGATTAGTGCATGACCCAGCCACGTGATCAGTGTATTATCAGCCACGTGATCAGTGCATGATCAGCCACGTGATCCACTGCATGATAGCCACGTGATCATTGCCTAACAAGACGTGATCAGTGCATGTGCAGTCACGTGATCAGTGCATGATAGCCACGTGATCAGTTGCATGATCAGTCACGTGATCAGTGTATGATCGATTCCACGTGATCACGCATGCGCGCACTCTCGTTGATCATTGCATTATAGCCACGTTGATAAATTCTTGATGAGTCACATGATCAGCACTATTCAGACACGAGATCACTGCATGCTAAGTCACGTTATAAGTTCCATGATCAGCCATGTGATTAGGGCATTGATCAGCCACGTGATAAATGCATGCAAAATCAAGTGATCAGTGCCCGATAGCCAACGTGATCTGTGCATGATCAGTCACGTGATCAGTGTATGATCAGCCACATGATCAGTGCATGATAGATACGTGACCAGGAACATGATTAATCAGTACATGATCAGTTCACGTGATCAGTGTATGATCAGCCACGTGATCAGTGCATGATCAGCCACGTGATCAGTGCATGCACAGTCATGTGATCAGTGTATGATCAGCATCATGATCAGTGCATGATCAGCCACGTGATCAGTGCATGATAGCACTGTGATCAGTGCATAATCAGACACGTTATCAGTGTATGATCAACACGTGATCAATGCATGATAGCCACCAGATCAGTGCATGATCCGTCACGTGATCAGTGCATGATCTGTCACGAAGATCAGTGTATGATATCCTTGGTGATTAGTTCATGCGCAGTCATGTGTTCCGTGCATGATAGCTACGTGATCAGTGCATGATCAGCCACGTGATCAGTGCATGATGAGGCACCGTGATCAGTGCATGATCTGTCATGTGATCACTGTCATGATCAGCCACGACATCAGTGCAAGATCAGCCAAGTGATCAGTACATGATCAGCCACGTGATCAGTGCATGATTAGCCACATGATCATTACATGCACAGTCACGTGATCAGTGTATGATCAGCTTCATGATCAGTGGATGATCAGCCACGAGATCAGTGCATGATCAGGCCACGTTATTCCAGTGTATGATAGCCAGGTTATCAGAGCATGATTCAACCACGTGATCAGTGCATGATCAGCCACGTGATCAGTTCATGCACAAGTCAAAGGATCAGTGTATTCTCAGCTTCGTATAAGTGCATGATCAGTCAAGTGATCAGTGTATGATCAGCCACGTAATCAGTGTATGATCAGCTTCGTGATCAGTGCATGATTAGTCACGTGAGCAGTGCATGATCAGCCACGTGATCAGTGCATGATCAGTCACGTGATCAGTGCTATGATCAGTCACGTGATAAGTGCATAATCAGTCACGAGATCAGTGCATGATCAGTCACGTGATAAGTGCATGATCAGGGACGTGATCAGTGCATGATCCGTCACGTCATCAGTGTATGATCAGCCAGGTTATCAGTGCATTGATAGCCACGTGACCAGTGCATGATCAGTCTCGATCAGTTATCAGTGCATGAATCATCCATGGGATCAGTGCATGATAGCTACGGGATCTGTGCATGATCAGCCACTTAATCCAGTGCATGATCAGCCACATGATCACTGTATGGTCAGCCACGTGATCAGTGCATGTGCAGTCACGTGATCAGTGTATGATCAGCCATTGTTCAGTGCATGATAGACAAGTGATCAATGCATGATATCTACGTGATCAGTGCATGCTCAGTCACATGAGCAGTGCAGGATCAGCCACTTATCATTGCTTCAATAACGTGATCAGTGAATGTTGCAGTCACGTGATTTGTGCAACAGCAGTCACATGATCAGTGTCTATGATCAGCCACGTGTTCAGTGCATGATAGATACGTGATAAGTGCATGATAGCCACGTGATCATTGCCTACCAAATACGTGATCAGTGCATGATCAGCCACGTGATCAGTGCATGCACAGTCACGTGATCAGTGTAAGATCAGCTTCATGATCAGTGCATGATGAGTTACGTGATCAATGTAGATTAGCCACGTGGTCAGTGCATGATAGCCACGTGATCAGTGCATGATCAGTCACGAAATCATGGCATGGGAACTCATGTGATCAGTGCATGACAGCTACGCAATCAGTGCCTAATCAGCCACGTGATCAATGCACGCATCAGCCACGTGATCAGTGCATGATAGCCACGAAAACAGTACATGGACAGGTACGTGATCAGTTCATGCGCAGTCACGTGATCACTGCATGATAGACAGGTGATCAGTGCATGATAGCCACGTGATCCGTGCATGATCTGTCACGTGATCAGTGTATGCACAATCACGTGATCAGTGTATGATCAGCCATGATGAGTGCATGGTCAGGCTCTTCATCAGAGCATGATCAGTCATGTGATCATTGTATGATCCTCCACGCGATCAGTGCATGATCAGCCACGTGATCACTGTATTATCAGCCACGTGATCAGTGCATGATCCACAACGTGATTAATGCATGATCAGCCACGTGATCAGTGTATGACCCAGCCACGTGATCAGTGCACGATCACCCACCTGAGCAGTGCATCATAAACCATGTGATCAGTGCATGCATAGTCACGTGATTAGTGCATGATCAGTCACCTGATCAGTGCATGATCAGGCACGTGATCAGTGCATTATCAGGCACGTGATCAGCTCATGATCAGTCTCGTGATCAGTGTATGATCAGCCACGTGATCAGTGCATGATAGCCACGTGATCAGTTCATGATCAGTCACGTAATTAGTGAATTTTCTGTCACTTGATCAGTGTATAATATCCACGTTGATGAGTTTCATGCGCCGTCATGTGATCAGTGCATGATACGAAATGTGATCAGTGAATGATCTGTCACGTGATCATGGCATGCGCAGTCATGTGATCAGTTGCATGACAGCTACACAATCAGTGCATAATCAGTCACTTGAATCAATGCATGATCAGCCACTTTGATCAGTGCATGATAGCACGTAAACAGTGTATGAACAGGTACGTGTTCAGTTAATGCACAGTCACGTGATCAGTTGCATGATAGAAACGTGATCAGTGCATGATAGCCACGTGATCAGTGCATGATCTGTCACGTGATCAGTGCCTGCGTAGTCATGTGATCAGTGTATGGTCAGCCATGTGATCAGTGCATGACAGCCACTTGATCAGAGCATGGTAAGCAAAGTGATTAGTGCATGATCAGCCACGTGATCAGTGAATGATCGCCCATGTGATCAGTGCATGCACAGTGAGGTGATCAGTGTATGATCAGCTTCGTGATCAGTGCATGAACAGCCACGTGATCAGTGCATGATCAGCCACGTGATCAGTGCATGATCAGCCATGTGATCAGTGCATGAACAGTCACGTGATCAGTGTATTGATCAGGTTCGTGATCAGTGCATGATCAGCCAGTTGATTAGTGCATGAACAGTCACGTGATAAGTGCATGATCAGGCACTGATCAGTGTATGATCAGTACGTGATCAGTGTATGATCAGCCTGGTGATCAGTGCATGATAGCCACGTGACCAGTTCATGATGCGTATTAAGATCAGTTCATGATCTGGCATGGGATCACTGCATGAAAGCCATGTGATCAGTGCATGAAAGCTACGTGATCAGTGCATGATCAGCATGTAATCAGTGCATGATCAGCCACTGATCACTGTATGGTCAGCCACGTGATCAGTGAATGTGCAGTCACGTGATAATTGTATGAATCAGCCATGTGTTCAGTGCAATGATAGACACGTGATCAATGTATGATATCTACGTGATCAGTGCATGTCCAGTCACATGAGCAGTGCATGATCAGCCACGTGATAAGTGCATGATAGCAACGTGATCAAGTGTATGATCAGCCACAGTGATCAGTGAATGATCCCACGTGATTAGTGCATGACAGCCACGTGGTTAGTGTATGATTAACCACGTGATGAGTGCATGATCTGCCACATGATCTGTGCATGAATCAGCCACGTGATCAGTGCATGCTACAGGCACGTGATCAGTTTAAGATCAGCTTCGTGATCAGTGCATGATGAGTTACGTGATCAATGTATGATTAGCCACGTGATCACTGCATGATAACCACGTGATCAGGGCATGCGAACTCATGTGATCAGTGCATGACAGCTACGCAATCAGTGCATAATCAGTCACGTGATCAATGGAAGATCAGCCACGTGATCAATGCATGAGAGCCACGAAAACAGTGCAATGAACAGGTAACGGTGATCAAGTCGTCATGGGGCCAGTCACATTGATCAGTTACGACGGTAGACCAGGTGATCAGTGCAATTTGATTAGCCACGTGATCAGTTCATTGCAAGTTCACGATGATCATGTGCTAATGATCAGCCACGTGATCAGGGGTCATGATAGCCAAGCCTGAGCAGTGCTATGGTAGCCACTGGTATCAGCGCAAATGATCAAGCCACTTGAGTCTGTGCATAATTCAGCCAATGTGCTCAGTTGCATGCCCAGAATACGTGAATAGTGTATGATCAGTCACGGTGATCAGTTGACATGATTCAGACACGTGATCAGTGCAATGATCAGTCACGTGACTCATGTGTATGATATCAGCCACGTCTGATCAGGGTGCACTGATAACCAACATGACTAGTGCCTGATAAGTCACGTGGGGCATCAGTATGCAATGATCAGCCCACGGAGGTCAGTCGCGTGATAGCCATGTGTATCACGTGCAATGATAGCTATGTTGATTCTGTGCATGATCAAGACCCATAATCTAGGGCATGATCAGTGCATGATCAGCCATTTGATCTCTGTATGATTAGCCACGTGATCAGTACATGATAGCCACGTGATCAGTGCATGATCATTCATGTGATTAGTGCATGATCTGTCACTTGAGCAGTGTATAATGTCCACGTGATCAGTTCATGTGCTGTCATGTGATCAGTGCATGATGCGCAACGTGATCACTGCATGATTAGCCACGTGATCAGGGCATGCACAGTCACGTGATCAGTGCATGATCAGTCACTTGATCAGTGTATGATCAGCCAGGTGATCAGTGCATGTTAGCCACGTGACCAGTGCATGATCAGTATCGAGATCAGTGCATGATCAGGCATGTGATCAGTGCATGATAGCAACCTGATCAATGCATGATAAGCAACGTGATTAGTGCAAGATCAGCCACATGATCAGTGTACGATCAGACACGTGATCAGTGCATGATCAGTCACGTGATCAGTATATGATCAGCAACGTGATCAGGGCATGATAGCCACGTGATCAGTGCATGATCAGCCACGTGATCAGTGCATGCACAGTCACGAGATCAGTGTATGATCAGCTTCGTAATCAGTCCATGATCAGCCACGTGATCAGTGCACCATCAGGCACGTGAAGAGTGCAATGATCAGTCACGTGATCAGTGTAGTGATCTCAGCCACGTAATTCAGTGCATGATCACCACGTGTTCAGTGCAAGATCAAACCACGTTGTAGTGCACGCACAGTCACGTGATTCAGTGTATGATCAGCCTCGTTATCAGAGCATGATCACCCACGTGGATCAGTGCATGATCAGGCACGTGAAGAGTGGCAGATGAGTCACGTGATCAGTGTATGATAGCCAGGTTATCAGTGCATGATCAGCCACGAGATCAGTGCATGAATAAGCCACGTGATCAGTGCATGATCTTTCACGTGATCAGTGCATGCGCAGTCATGTGATAGTGTATGTTCAGCCATGTGATCAGTGCATGCACAGTCACGTGATCCAGTGTATTGATCAGCTTCGTGATCAGTGCATGATCAGCCACGTGATCAGTGCATGATCAGTCACGTAATAAGTGCATGATCAGCCATGTGATCAGTGCATGCACAGTCATGTGATCAGTGTATGATCAGCTTCATGATCAGTGCATGATCATCACGTGATCATTTCATGATCCGTCACGAGATCAGTGCATGATCAGTCAGGAAATCAGTGCATGATCAGCCATGGGATCAGTGATGAATAGCCATCTGTTCAGTGCATGATAGCTACGTGATCAGTGCATGGTCAGCCACGTAATCAGTGCATGATCAGCCACGTGATCACTGTATGATAAGCCACGTGATCAGGGCATGTGCAGTCACGTGATCAGTGTATGATCAGCCATGTGTTCAGTGCATGATCAGTCACGTGATCAGTGTATGATCATCCAATAATCAGTTGTACATGCAGTCACGTGATCAGTGCATAGATCAGTCACGTGATCAGTGCGGTGATCATTCACGTGATCAGTGTATGATCATCCACATAATCAGTGCATGAGCAGTCACGTGATCAGTGCATGATAGACCATGTGATCAGTGCATGGGAAGTCCACGTGGTCAGTTATGATCAGCCACGTGATCAGTGCATGATAGCCACCTGATCAGTGCCTGATAAGCATCGTGATTTAGTGCATGATCAGACACGTGATCAGTGCTTGATCAGTCACGTGATCAGTGCTTGATCAGTCACGTGATCAGTGTATGATCAGCCACGTGATCATTGCATGATAGCCACCTGATCAGTACATGATAAGCAACGTGTTTAGTGCATGATCAGCCACGTGATCAGTGTATGATCAGTGCATGCGCAGTCACATGATCAGTGTATGATCAGACACGTGATCAGTGCTTCATCAGTCACGTGATCAGTGCATGCGAAGTCACGTGCTCAGTGTATAATCAGACACGTGATCAGTGCATGATAGCAACCTGATCAGTGCATGACAAGCAACGTGATTAGTGCATGACCAGCCACGTGATCAGTGTATTATCAGCCACGTGATCAGTGCATGATCAGCCACGTGATCACTGCATGATAGCCACGTGATCATTGCCTACAATGACGTGATCAGTGCATGTGCAGTCACGTGATCAGTGCATGATAGCCACGTGATCAGTGCATTGATCAGTCACGTGATCAGTGTATGATCATCCACGTGATCACTGCATGCGCACTCTCGTGATCATTGCATTATAGGCCACGTGATAAATTCTTGATGAGTCACATGATCAGCACTATTCAGACACGAGATCACTGCATGCTAAGTCACGTTATAAGTTCATGATCAGTCCATGTGATTAGGGCATGATCAGCCACGTGATAAATGCATGCAAAATCAAGTGATCAGTGCCCGATAGCCACGTGATCTGTGCATGATCAGTCACGTGATCAGTGTATGATCAGCCCACATGATCAGTGCATGATAGATACGTGACCAGAACATGATTAATCAGTACATGATCAGTCACGTGCATCAGTGTATGATCAGCCACGTGATCAGTGCATGATCAGCCACGTGATCAGTGCATGCACAGTCATGTGATCAGTGTATGATCAGCATCATGATCAGTGCATGATCAGCCACGTGATCAGTGCATGATAGCCACGTGATCAGTGCATAATCAGACACGTTATCAGTGTATGATCAACCACGTGATCAATGCATGATAGCCACCAGATCAGTGCATGATCCGTCACGTGATCAGTGCATGATCTGTCACGAGATCTGTGTATGATATCCTTGTGATTAGTTCATGCGCAGTCATGTGTTCCGTGCATGATAGCTACGTGATCAGTGCATGATCAGCCACGTGATCAGTGCATGATGAGGCACGTGATCAGTGCATGATCTGTCATGTGATCACTGTAATGATCAGCCACGACATCAGTGCAAGATCAGCCAAGTGATCAGTACATGATCAGCCACGTGATCAGTGCATGATTAGCCACATGATCATTACATGCACAGTCACGTGATCAGTGTATGATCAGCTTCGTGATCAGTGGATGATCAGCCACGAGATCAGTGCATGATCAGGCACGTTATCAGTGTATGATAGCCAGGTTATCAGAGCATGATCAACCACGTGATCAGTGCATGATCAGCCAGTGATCAGTTCATGCACAGTCAAGTGATCAGTGTATTCTCAGCTTCGTGATAAGTGCATGATCAGTCAAGTGATCAGTGTATGATCAGCCACGTAATCAGTGTATGATCAGCTTCGTGATCAGTGCATGATTAGTCACGTGAGCAGTGCATGATCAGGCACGTGATCAGTGCATGATCAGTCACGTGATCAGTGCATGATCAGTCACGTGATAAGTGCATAATCAGTCACGAGATCAGTGCATGATCAGTCACGTGATAAGTGCATGATCAGGGACGTGATCAGTGCATGATCCGTCACGTCATCAGTGTATGATCAGCCAGGTTATCAGTGCATGATAGCCACGTGACCAGTGCATGATCAGTCTCGAGATCAGTGGCATAATCATCCATGGGATCAGTGCATGCCATGGGTCAGTTGCATGAAGCTACGGGATCTGTGCATGATCAGCCACTTAATCAGTGCATGATCAGCCAACATGATCACTGTATGGTCAGCCACGTGATCAGTGGCATGTGCAGTCACGTGATCAGTGTATGATCAGCCATGTGTTCAGTGCATGATAGACAAGTGATCAATGCATGATATCTACGTGATCAGTGCATGCTCAGTCAACATGAGCAGTGCAGGATCAGCCACGTTATCATTGCCTTCAATAACGTGATCAGTGAAGTGTGCAGTCACGTGATTTGTGCAACAGCAGTCACATGATCAGTGTATGATCAGCCACGTGTTCAGTGCATGATAGATACGTGATAAGTGCATGATAGCCACGTGATCATTGCCTACAAATACGTGAACAGTGCATGATCAAGCCACGTTGATCAGTGCATGCACAGTCACGTGATCAGTGTAAGATCAGCTTCATGATCAGTGCATGATGAGTTACGTGATCAATGTATGATTAGCCACGTGGTCAGTTGCATGATAGCACGTGATCAGTGCATGATCAGTCACGAAATCATTGGCATGGGAACTCATGTGATCAGTGCATGACAGCTACGCAATCAGTGCCTAATCAGCCACGTGATCAATGCACGATCAGCCACGTGATCAGTGCATGATAGCCACGAAAACAGTACATGGACAGGTACGTGATCAGTTCATGCACAGTCACGTGATCACTGCATGATTAGACAGGTGATCAGTGCATGATAGCCACGTGATCCGTGCATGATCTGTCACGTGATCAGTGTATGCACAATCACGTGATCAGTGTATGATCAGCCACGTGATGAGTGCATGGTCAGGCTCTTGATCAGAGCCATGATCAGTCATGTGATCATTGTATGATCCTCCACGCGATCAGTGCATGATCAGCCACGTGATCACTGTATTATCAGCCACGTGATCAGTGCATGATCCACAACGTGATTAATGCATGATCAGCCACGTGATCAGTGTATGACCAGCCACGTGATCAGTGCACGATCACCCACCTGAGCAGTGCATCATAAACCATGTGATCAGTGCATGCATAGTCACGTGATTAGTGCATGATCAGTCACCTGATCAGTGCATGATCAGGCACGTGATCAGTGCATTATCAGGCACGTGATCAGCTCATGATCAGTCTCGTGATCAGTGTATGATCAGCCACGTGATCAGTGCATGATAGCCACGTGATCAGTTCATGATCAGTCACGTAATTAGTGAATTTTCTGTCACTTGATCAGTGTATAATATCCACGTGATGAGTTCATGCGCCGTCATGTGATCAGTGCATGATACGCAATGTGATCAGTGCATGATCTGTCACGTGATCATGGCATGCGCAGTCATGTGATCAGTGCATGACAGCTACACAATCAGTGCATAATCAGTCACTTGATCAATGCATGATCAGCCACTTGATCAGTGCATGATAGCCACGTAAACAGTGTATGAACAGGTACGTGTTCAGTTAATGGCACAGTCACGTGATCAGTGCATGATAGAAACGTGATCAGTGCATGATAGCCACGTGATCAGTGCATGATCTGTCACGTGATCAGTGCCTGCGTAGTCATGTGATCAGTGTATGGTCAGCCTGTGATCAGTGCATGACAGCCACTTGATCAGAGCATGGTAAGGCAACAGTGATTAGTGCATGATTAGCCACGTGACAGCGCATGATCAGCCACGTGATCAGTGAATGATCAGCCATGGTGATCAGTGCATGCACAGTGAGGTGATCAGTGTATGATCAGCTTCGTGATCAGTGCATTTTCAGCCACGTGATCAGTGCATGATCAGCCACGTGATCAGTGCATGATCAGCCATGTGATCAGTGGCATGCACAGTCACGTGATCAGTGTATGATCAGGTTCGTGCATCAGTGCAATGATCAGCCAGTTGATTAGTGCATGAACAGTCACGTGATAAGTGCATGATCAGGCACGTGATCAATGTGTATGATCAGTCACGGTGATACAGTGTATGATCAAGCCTGCTGTGATCAGAGTGCATGATAGCCACGTGACCAGATTTCATGTATGCGCTATAAGATCAGTGCCATGATCAGGCATGGATCACTTTGCATTGATAGCCAATTGATCTGAGGTGAGCATGAGAGCTAACGTGATCAGTGCATGATCAGCCATGTAATCAGTGACATGATTCAGCGCACGTGGATCACTGTATGTCAAGCCACGTGATCAGTGAGATGTGCAAGTCACGTGAATTAATTGTCATGAATCAGCCATGTGTTTCAGTTGCATGATAGACACCGTGATCAATGGTATGATATCTCGTGATCAGTGGCATGCCCGAGTCCTTCATGGAGCAGTGCCATGATCAGCCACGTGATAAGTGCTGATAAGCAACGTGATCAGTTAATGATCAGCCACGTGATCAGTTGAATGATTCCAACGTGCATTAGCGATGATCAGCCACTGTTGGTTAGGTGTATGATCTGCGACGTGTCAGTGCTGATGATGCGGAGGTCGGAGTGCAGTGTATGATCAGCCACGTGATCAGTGAATGATCTTGCAACGTGATTAGTGCATGATCAGCCACGTGGTTAGTGTATGATTAACCACGTGATGATGTGCATGATCTGCCACATGATCTGTGCATGATCAGCCACTGTGATCAGTGCATGCACAGGCACGTGATCAGTTTAAGATCAGCTTCGTGATCAGTGCATTGATGAGTTACGTGATCAATGTATGATTAGCCACGTGATCACTGCATGATAACCACGTGATCAGGGCATGCGAACTCATGTGATCAGTGCATGACAGCTACGCAATCAGTGCATAATCAGTCACGTGATCAATGGAAAGATCAGCCACGTGATCAATGCATGAGAGCCACGAAAACAGTGCATGAACCAGGTACGTGATCAGTTCATGGGCAGTCACGTGATCAGTTCACGGTAGGACAGGTGATCAGTGCATGATAGCCACGTGATCAGTTCATGTGCAGTCACATGATCGTGTATGATCAGCCACGTGATCAGTGCATGATAGCCACCTGAGCAGTGCATGGTAGCCACGTGATCAGCGCATGATCAGCCACTTGATCTGTGCATAATCAGCATGTTGCTCAGTGCATGCCCAGATACGTGAATAGTGTATGATCAGTCAGGTGATCATGCATGATCAGACACGTGATCAGTGCATGATCAGTCACGTGATCAGTGTATGATCAGCCACGTGATCAGTGCATTGATAACCACATGACTAGTGCCTGATAAGTCACGTGATCAGTGCATGATCAGCCACGTGATCAGTGCATGATAGCCATGTGATCAGTGCATGATAGCTACGTGATCTGTGCATGATCAGCCACGTAATCAGTGCATGATCAGCCATTTGATCTCTGTTATGATTAGCCACGTGATCAGTACATGATAGCCACGTGATCAGTGCATGATCATTCATGTGATTTAGTGCATGATCTGTCACTTGAGCAGTGTATAATGTCACGGTGATCAGTTCATGTGCTGTCATGTGATCAGTGCATGATGCGCAACGTGATCACTGCATGATTAGCCACGTGATCAGGGCATGCACAGTCACGTGATCAGTGCATGATCAGTCACTTGATCAGTGTATGATCAGCCAGGTGATCAGTGCATGTTAGCCCACGTGACCAGTGCATGATCAGTATCGAGATCAGTGCATGATCAGGCATGTGATTCAGTGCATGATAGCAACCCTGATCAAATGCATGATAAGCAACGTGATTAGTGCAAGATCAGCCACATGATCAGTGTACGATCAGACACGTGATCAGTGCAGTGATCAGTCACGTGATCAGTATATGATCAGCAACGTGATCAGGGCATGATAGCCACGTGATCAGTGCATGATCAGCCACGTGATCAGTGCATGCACAGTCACGAGATCAGTGTATGATCAGCTTCGGTAATCAGTCCATGATCAGCCACGTGATCAGTGCACCATCAGGCACGTGAAGAGTGCATGTCAGTTCACGTGATCAAGTGTATGATCAGCCACGTAATCAGTGCATGATCACCACGTGTTCAGTGCAAGATCAACCACGTTGTCAGTGCACGCCACAGTCACGTGATCAGTGTATGATCAGCCTCGTTATCAGAGCATGATCACCCACGTGATCAGTGCATGATCAGGCACGTGGAAGAGTGCATGATTAGTCACGTGATCAGTGTATGATAGCCAGGTTATCAGTGCATGATCAGCCACGTGATCAGTGCATGATAAGCCACGTGATCAGTGCATGATCTTTCACGTGATCAGTGCATGCGCAGTCATGTATCAGTGTATGTTCAGCCATGTGATCAGTGCATGCACAGTCACGTGATCAGTGTATGATCAGCTTCGTGATCAGTGCATGATCAGCCACGTGATCAGTGCATGATCAGTCACGTAATAAGTTGCATGATCAGCCCATGTGATCAGTGCATGCACAGTCATGTGATTCAGTGTATGATCAGCTTCATGATCAGTGCATGATCATCCACGTGATCATTTCATGATCCGTCACGAGATCAGTGCATGATCAGTCAGGAAATCAGTGCATGATCAGCCATGGGATCAGTGAATGATAGCCATCTGTTCAGTGCATGATAGCTACGTGATCAGCGCATGGTCAGCCACGTAATCAGTGCATGATCAGCCACGTGATCACTGTATGATAAGCCACGTGATCAGGGCATGTGCAGTCACGTGATCAGTGTATGATCAGCCATGTGTTCAGTGCATGATCAGTCACGTGAATCAGTTGTATGATCATCCAATAATCAGTGTACATGCAGTCACGTGATCAGTGCCAAGATCAGTCACGTGATCAAGTGCGTGATCATTCACGTGATCAGTGTATGATCCAATCCACATACATCAGGTGCCATGAGCAGTCACGTGATCCAGTGCATGATCGAGACATGTGATCAGTTTTGCATGGGGGAACAGGTCACGTCGGGTCAGTTATGTCAGCCACGTGATCAGTGCATGATAGCCACCTGATCAGTGCCTGATAAGCATCGTGATTAGTGCATGATCAGACAACGGTTGATCAGTGCTTGATCAGTCACGTGATCTAAGGCTTTGATCAGTCACCGTGATCAGTGTTATGATCACGCCACGTGATGCTTGATGATAGCCACTCTGATCAGTACCATGATAAGCAAGTGTTTAGTGCATGATCAGCCACGTGATCAGTGTATGATCAGTGCATGCGCTAGCACATGTCAGTGTATGTCAGACACGTGATCATTGCTTCATCAGTCACGTGATCAGTGCATGCGAAAGTCACGTGCTCAGTGTATAATCAGACACGTGATCAGTGCATGATAGCAACCTGATCAGTTGCATGACAAGCAACGTGATTAGTGCATGACCAGCCACGTGAATCAGTGTATTATCAGCACGTGATCAGTGCATGATTCAGCCACGTGATCACTGCATGATAGCCACGTGATCATTGCCTACAATGACGTGATCAGTGCATGTGCAGTCACGTGATCAGTGAATGATAGCCACGTGATCAGTGCATGATCATGGTCACGTGATCAGTGTATGATCATCCACGTGATCACTGCATGCGCACTCTCTGTGATCCATTGCATTATAGCCACGTGATAAATTCTTGATGAGTCACATGAATCAGCACTATTCGACACGAGATCACTGCATGCTAAGTCACGTTATAAGTTCATGATCAGCCATGTGATTAGGGCGATGATCAGCCACGTGATAAATGCATGCAAAATCAAGTGATCAGTGCCCGATAGCCACGTGATCTGTGCATGATCAGTCACGTGATCAGTGTATGATCAGCCACATGATCAGTGCATGATAGATACGTGACCAGAACATGATTAATCAGTACATGATCAGTCACGTGATCAGTGTATGATCAGCCACGTGATCAGGTGCATGATCAGCCACGTGATCAGTGCATGCACAGTCATTGATCAGTGTATGATCAGCATCATGATCAGTGCATGATCAGCACGTGCATCAGTGCATGATAGCCACGTGATCAGTGCATAATCAGACACGTTATCAGTGTATGATCAACCACGTGATCAATGCATGATAGCCACCGATCAGTGCATGCATCCGTCACGTGATCAGTGCATGATCTGTCACGAGATCAGTGTATGATATCCTTGTGATTCAGTTCATGCGCAGTCATGTGTTCCGTGCATGATAGCTACGTGATCAGTGCATGATCAGCCACGTGATCAGTGCATGATGAGGCACGTGATCAGTGCTGATCTGTCATGTGATCACTGTATGATCAGCCACGACATCAGTGCAAGATCAGCCAAGTGATCAGTACATGATCAGCCACGTGATCAGTGCATGATTAGCCACATGATCATTACATGCACAGTCACGTGATCAGTGTATGATCAGCTTCGTGATCAGTGGATGATCAGCCACGAGATCAGTGCATGATCAGGCACGTTATCAGTGTATGATAGCCAGGTTATCAGAGCATGATCAACCACGTGATCAGTGCATGATCAGCCACGTGATCAGTTCATGCCACAGTCAAGTGATCAGTGTATTCTCAGCTTCGTGATAAGTGCATGATCAGTCAAGTAATCAGTGTATGATCAGCCACTAATCGTCGTATATCAGCTTGTGATCAGTGATGATTAGTCACGTGAGCAGTGCATGATCAGGCACGTGATCAGTGCATGATCAGTCACGTGATCAGTGCATGATCAGTCACGTGATAAGTGCATAATCAGTCACGAGATCAGTGCATGATCATCACGTGATAAGTGCATGATCAGGGACGTGATCAGTGCATGATCCGTCACGTCAATCAGTGTATGATCAGCCAGGTTATCAGTGCAATGATAAGCCACGTGATCAGTGCATGATCAGTCTCGAGATCAGTGCATAATCATCCATGGGATCAGTGCATGATAGCCATGGGATCAGTGCATGATAGCTACGGGATCTGTGCCATGATCAGCCACTTAATCAGTGCATGATCAGCCACATGATCACTGTATGGTCAGCCACGTGATCAGTGCATGTGCAGTCACGTGATCACGTGTATGATCAGCCATGTGTTCAGTGCATGATAGACAAGTGATCAATGCATGATATCTACGTGATCAGTGCATGCTCGAGTCACATGAGCAGTGCAGGATCAGCCACGTTATCATGCCTTCAATAACGTGATCAGTGAATGTGCAGTCACGTGATTTGTGCAACAGCAGTCACATGATGCAGTGTTATGATCAGCCACGTGTTTCAGTGCATGATAGATAACGTGATAAGTGCATGATAGCCACGTGATCATTGCCTACAAATACGTGAACAGTGCATGATCAGCCACGTGATCAGTGCATGCACAGTCACGTGATCAGTGTAAGATCCAGCTTCATGATCAGTGCATGATGAGTTACGTGATCAATGTATGATTAGCACGTGGTCAGTGCATGATAGCCACGTGATCAGTGCATGATCAGTCACGAAATCATGGCATGGGAACTCATGTGATCAGTGCATGACAGCTACGCAATCAGTGCCTAATCAGCCACGTGATCAATGCACGATCAGCCACGTGATCAGTGCATGATAGCCACGAAAACAGTACATGGACAGGTACGTGATCAGTTCATGGCGCAGTCACGTGATCACTGCATGATAGACAGGTGATCAGTGCATGATAGCCACGTGATCCGTGCATGATCTGTCACGTGATCAGTGTATGCACAATCACGTGATCAGTGTATGATCAGCCACGTGATGAGTGCATGGTCAGGCTCTTGATCAGAGCATGATCAGTCATGTGATCATTGTATGATCCTCCACGCGATCAGTGCATGATCAGCCACGTGATCACTGTATTATCAGCCACGTGATCAGTGCATGATCCACAACGTGATTAATGCATGATCAGCCACGTGATCAGTGTATGACCAGCCACGTGATCAGTGCACGATCACCCACCTGAGCAGTGCATCATAAACCATGTGATCAGTGCATGCATAGTCACGTGATTAGTGCATGATCAGTCACCTGATCAGTGCATGATCAGGCACGTGATCAGTGCATTATCAGGGCACGTGATCAGCTCATGATCAGTCTCGTGATCAGTGTATGATCAGCCACGTGATCAGTGCATGATAGCCACGTGATCAGTTCATGATCAGTCACGTAATTAGTGAATTTTCTGTCACTTGATCAGTGTATAATATCCACGTGATGAGTTCATGCGCCGTCATGTGATCAGTGCATGATACGCAATGTGATCAGTGCATGATCTGTCACGTGATCATGGCATGCGCAGTCATGTGATCAGTGCATGACAGCTACACAATCAGTGCATAATCAGTCACTTGATCAATGCATGATCAGCCACTTGATCAGTGCATGATAGCCACGTAAACAGTGTATGAACAGGTACGTGTTCAGTTAATGCACAGTCACGTGATCAGTGCATGATAGAAACGTGATCAGTGCATGATAGCCACGTGATCAGTGCATGATCTGTCACGTGATCAGTGCCTGCGTAGTCATGTGATCAGTGTATGGTCAGCCATGTGATCAGTGCATGACAGCCACTTGATCAGAGCATGGTAAGCAACGTGATTAGTGCATGATTAGCCACGTGATCAGCGCATGATCAGCCACGTGATCAGTGCATGATCAGCCATGTGATCAGTGCATGCACAGTGAGGTGATCAGTGTATGATCAGCTTCGTGATCAGTGCATGATCAGCCACGTGATCAGTGCATGATCAGCCACGTGATCAGTGCATGATCAGCCATGTGATCAGTGCATGCACAGTCACGTGATCAGTGTATGATCAGGTTCGTGATCAGTGCATGATCAGCCAGTTGATTAGTGCATGAACAGTCACGTGATAAGTGCATGATCAGGCACGTGATCAGTGTATGATCAGTCACGTGATCAGTGTATGATCAGCCTGGTGATCAGTGCATGATAGCCACGTGACCAGTTCATGATGCGTATTAAGATCAGTGCATGATCAGGCATGGGATCACTGCATGATAGCCATGTGATCAGTGCATGAAAGCTACGTGATCAGTGCATGATCAGCCATGTAATCAGTGCATGATCAGCCACGTGATCACTGTATGGTCAGCCACGTGATCAGTGAATGTGCAGTCACGTGATACTTGTATGATCAGCCATGTGTTCAGTGCATGATAGACACGTGATCAATGTATGATATCTACGTGATCAGTGCATGCCCAGTCACATGAGCAGTGCATGATCAGCCACGTGATAAGTGCATGATAAGCAACGTGATCAGTGTATGATCAGCCACGTGATCAGTGAATGATCTCCAACGTGATTAGTGCATGATCAGCCACGTGGTTAGTGTATGATTAACCACGTGATGAGTGCATGATCTGCCACATGATCTGTGCATGATCAGCCACGTGATCAGTGCATGCACAGGCACGTGATCAGTTTAAGATCAGCTTCGTGATCAGTGCATGATGAGTTACGTGATCAATGTATGATTAGCCACGTGATCAGTGCATGATAACCACGTGATCAGGGCATGCGAACTCATGTGATCAGTGCATGACAGCTACGCAATCAGTGCATAATCAGTCACATGATCAATGGAAGATCAGCCACGTGATCAATGCATGAGAGCCACGAAAACAGTGCATGAACACGTACGTGATCAGTTCATGGGCAGTCACGTGATCAGTTCACGGTAGACAGGTGATCAGTGCATGATAGCCACGTGATCAGTTCATGTGCAGTCACATGATCAGTGTATGATCAGCCACGTGATCAGTGCATGATAGCCACCTGAGCAGTGCATGGTAGCCACGTGATCAGCGCATGATGAGCCACTTGATCTGTGCATAATCAGCCATGTGCTCAGTGCATGCCCAGATACGTGAATAGTGTATGATCAGTCAGGTGATCAGTGCATGATCAGACAGGTGATCAGTGCATGATCAGTCACGTGATCAGTGTATGATCAGCCACGTGATCAGTGCATGATAACCACATGACTAGTGCCTGATAAGTCACGTGATCAGTGCATGATCAGCCACGGGATCAGTGCATGATAGCCATGTGATCAGTGCATGATAGCTACGTGATCTGTGCATGATCAGCCACATAATCAGTGCATGATCAGCCATTTGATCTCTGTATGATTAGCCACGTGATCAGTACATGATAGCCACGTGATCAGTGCATGATCATTCATGTGATTAGTGCATGATCTGTCACTTGAGCAGTGTATAATGTCCCACGTGATCAGTTCATGTGCTGTCATGTGATCAGTGCATGATGCCGCAACGTTGATCACTGCATGATTAGCCACGTGATCAGGGCATGCACAGTCACGTGATCAGTGCATGATCAGTCACTTGATCAGTGTATGATCAGCCAGGTGATCAGTGCATGTTAGCCACGTGACCAGTGCATGATCAGTATCGAGATCAGTGCATGATCAGGCATGTGATCAGTGCATGATAGCAACCTGATCAATGCATGATAAGCAACGTGATTAGTGCAAGATCAGCCACAATTGATCACGTGTACGATCAGACACGTGATCAGTGCATGATCAGTCACGTGATCAGTATATGATCAGCAAACGTAGATCAGGGCATGATAGCCCACGTGATCAGTGCATGATCAGCCAACGTGATCAGTGCATGATGAGGCTCGTGATCAGTGCCTGAACAGCCACGTGATCAGTGCATGATCAGCCACTTGATCAGGGCATGATAGCCACGTGATCAGTGCATGATCAGCACGTGATCAGTGCATGATCAGCCATGTGATCAGTGCCTGAACAGCCACGTGATCACTGCATGTGCAGTTACGTGATCAGTGAATGATCAGCCATGTGTTCAGTGCCATGATAGACAAGTGATAATGCATGATATCTACGTGATCTGTGGCATGCTCAGTCACATGAGCAGTGCATGATCAGCCACGTGATCAGTGCATGATCAGGCACGTGATCAGTGCATGATCTGTCATGTTATCAGTGTATGATCAGCCACGTTATCAGTGCATGATCCAAACGTGATTAGTACATGATAAGCCACTTTATCAGTCTATGATCAGCAATGTGATCAGTGATGATCACCCGCGTGATCAGTGCATGATCAGCCACGTGATCAGTGCATGCACAGTCCCGAGATCAGTGTATGATCAGCTTCGTAATCAGTCCATGATCAGCCACGTGATCAGTGCACATCAGGCACGTGAAGAGTGCATGATCAGTCACGTGATCAGTGTATGATCAGCACGTAATCAGTGCATGATCACCACGTGTTCAGTGCAAGATCAACCACGTTGTCAGTGCACGCACAGTCACGTGATCAGTGTATGATCAGCCTCGTTATCAGAGCATGATCACCCACGTGATCAGTGCATGATCAGGCCACGTGAGAGTGCATGATTAGTCACCGTGATCAGTGTATGATAGCCAGGTTATCAGTGCAGATGATCAGCCACGAGATCAGTGCATTGATAAGCCAGTGGATCAGTGCATGATCTTTCACGTGATCAAGTGCCATGCGCAGTCATGTGAATCAGTGTATGTTCAGGCATGTGATCAGTGCATGCACAGTCACGTGATCAGTGTATGATCAGCTTCGTGATCAGTGCATGATCAGCCCAACGTGATCAGTGCATGATCAGTCACGTAATAAGTGACATGATGCAGCCATGTGATCAGTGCATGCAACAGTCATGTGATCAGTGTATGATCAGCTTCAATGATCAGTGCATGATCATTCCACGTGATCATTTCATGATCTGTCACGAAGATCAGTGCATGATAGTCAGGAAATCAGTGCATGATCAGCCATGGGATCAGTGAATGATCGCCATCTGTTCAGTGCATGATAGCTACGTGATCAGCGCATGGTCAGCCACTAATCAGTGCATGATCAACCACGTGATCACTGTATGATAAGCCACATGATCAGGGCATGTGCAGTCACGTGATCAGTGTATGATCAGCCATGTGTTCAGTGCATGATCAGTCACGTGATCAGTGTATGATCATCCAATAATCAGTGTACATGCAGTCACGTGATCAGTGCAAGATCAGTCACGTGATCAGTGCGTGATCATTCACGTGATCAGTGTATGATCATCCACATAATCAGTGCATGAGCAGTCATGTGATCAGTGCATGATAGACATGTGATCAGTGCATGGGAAGTCACGTGGTCAGTTATGATCAGCCACGTGATCAGTGCATGATAGCACCTGATCAGTGCCTGATAAGGCATCGTGATTAGTGCATGATCAGACACGTGATCAGTGCTTGATCAGTCACGTGATCAGTGCTTGATCAGTCACGTGATCAGTGTATGATCAGCACGTGATCATTCCATGATAGCCACCTGATCAGTACATGATAAGCAACGTGTTTAGTGCATGATCAGCCACGTGATCAGTGTATGATCAGTGCATGCGCAGTCACGTGATCAGTGTATGATCAGACACGTGATCAGTGCATGCGAAGTCACGTGCTCAGTGTATAATCAGACACGTGATCAGTGCATGATAGCAACCTGAATCAGTGGCAATGACAAGGCAACGTGATTAGTGCATGACCAGCCAGGTTATCAGTGTATTAATCAGCCACGTGATCCAGTGGAATGATCAGCCACGTGATCCACTGCATGATAGCCACGTGATCCATTGCCTACCAATGACGTGATCAGTGGCCATGTGCAGGTCACTGTGAATCAGTGCATGATAGCCACGTGGATCAGTGCATTGATCAGTCACTGTGATCAGTGGATGATCATCCAACGTGATCACTGCATGCGCACTCTCGTGATCATTGCATTATAGCCACGTGATAAATTCTTGATGAGTCACATGATCAGCACTATTCAGACACGAGATCACTGCATGCTAAGTCACTTTATAAGTTCATGATCAGCCATGTGATTAGGCATGATCAGCCACGTGATAAATGCATGCAAAATCAAGTGATCAGTGCCGATAGCCACGTGATCAGTGCATGATCAGTCACGTGATCAGTGTATGATCAGCCACATGATCAGTGCATGATAGATACGTGACCAGAACATGATTAATCAGTACATGATCAGTCACTGATCAGTGTATGGATCAGCCACGTGATCAGTGCATGATCAGCCACGTGATCAGTGCATGCACAGTCATGTGATCAGTGTATGATCAGCATCATGATCAGTGCATGATCAGCCACGTGATCAGTGCATGATAGCCACGTGATCAGTGCATAATCAGACACGTTATCAGTGTATGATCAACCACGTGATCAATGCATGATACCACCAATCAGGCATGATCCGTCACGTGATCAGTGCATATCTGTCACGAGATCTGGTATGATATCCTTGTGATTAGTTCATGCGCAGTCATGTGTTCCGTGCATGATAGCTACGTGATCAGTGCATGATCAGCCACGTGATCAGTGCATGATGAGGCACGTGATCAGTGCATGATCTGTCATGTGATCACTGTATGATCAGCCACGACATCAGTGCAAGATCAGCCAAGTGATCAGTACATGATCAGCCACGTGAACAGTGCATGATCAGCCACGTGATCAGTGCATGCACAGTCACGTGATCAGTGTAAGATCAGCTTCATGATCAGTGCATGATGAGTTACGTGATCAATGTATGATTAGCCACGTGGTCAGTGCATGATAGCCACGTGATCAGTGCATGATCAGTCACGAAATCATGGCATGGGAACTCATGTGATCAGTGCATGACAGCTACGCAATCAGTGCCTAATCAGCCACGTGATCAATGCACGATCAGCCACGTGATCAGTGCATGATAGCCACGAAAACAGTACATGGACAGGTACGTGATCAGTTCATGCACAGTCACGTGATCACTGCATGATAGACAGGTGATCAGTGCATGATAGCCACGTGATCCGTGCATGATCTGTCACGTGATCAGTGTATGCACAATCACGTGATCAGTGTATGATCAGCCACGTGATGAGTGCATGGTCAGGCTCTTGATCAGAGCATGATCAGTCATGTGATCATTGTATGATCCTCCACGCGATCAGTGCATGATCAGCCACGTGATCACTGTATTATCAGCCACGTGATCAGTGCATGATCCACAACGTGATTAATGCATGATCAGCCACGTGATCAGTGTATGACCAGCCACGTGATCAGTGCACGATCACCCACCTGAGCAGTGCATCATAAACCATGTGATCAGTGCATGCATAGTCACGTGATTAGTGCATGATCAGTCACCTGATCAGTGCATGATCAGGCACGTGATCAGTGCATTATCAGGCACGTGATCAGCTCATGATCAGTCTCGTGATCAGTGTATGATCAGCCACGTGATCAGTGCATGATAGCCACGTGATCAGTTCATGATCAGTCACGTAATTAGTGAATTTTCTGTCACTTGATCAGTGTATAATATCCACGTGATGAGTTCATGCGCCGTCATGTGATCAGTGCATGATACGCAATGTGATCAGTGCATGATCTGTCACGTGATCATGGCATGCGCAGTCATGTGATCAGTGCATGACAGCTACACAATCAGTGCATAATCAGTCACTTGATCAATGCATGATCAGCCACTTGATCAGTGCATGATAGCCACGTAAACAGTGTATGAACAGGTACGTGTTCAGTTAATGCACAGTCACGTGATCAGTGCATGATAGAAACGTGATCAGTGCATGATAGCCACGTGATCAGTGCATGATCTGTCACGTGATCAGTGCCTGCGTAGTCATGTGATCAGTGTATGGTCAGCCATGTGATCAGTGCATGACAGCCACTTGATCAGAGCATGGTAAGCA
>NW_020190181.1:0-12563 GCF_002263795.3 Bos taurus
CACGTGAGCAGTGCATGGTCAGACACGTGAACAGTGTATGATCAAAACACGTGATCAGTGCATGATATCCGCGTGATCAGTGCATGATCAGTCACGTAATAGGTGTGTGATCAGCCACGTGATCAGTGCATGATGAGTCAGGTGATCAGTGCAGGATTAATTACGTGATCAGTGCATGATCAGTCACGTGACCAGTACATGGTTGCTACGTGATCATTGCATGATCAGCCACGTGAGCAGTGCATGGTAGCCACGTGATCAGTGCATGATCAGTCACGTGATCAGTACATGTTCAGTCAACTGAACAGTGAATGATCATTTACGTGATCTGAGCATGATCAGTCACGAGACCAGTATATGGTAGCTACGTGAACATTGCATGACCAGCCAGGTGAGAAGTGCATGATAGCCACGTGATGTGTGCATTATCAGTTACGTGAGCAGAGTATGATCAGCCACGTGATCGGTGCATGATCAGCCACATGACCAGTGCATGATCAATTACGTGATCAGTGCATGATCAGTCACGTGACAAGTACATGGTAGCTACGTGATCATTGCATGATCAGCCACGTGATCAGTGCATGATCAGCCACGTGATCAGTGCATAATCAGTCACGTGATCAGTGCATGGTCAGTCACGTGATCAGTGATGATCATCACGTGATCAGTGCATGATCCAATTACGTGATCAGTGCAAGATGAGTCACGTGACCAGTACATGGTAGCTACGTGATCATTGCATGATCAGCCACGTGAGGCAGTGCATGATAGCCACGTGATCAGTGCATGATCAGCCACGTGAGCAGTGCATGATAGCCACGTGATCAGTGCATGATCAGCCACGTGATCAGTGCATAATCAGTCACGTGATCAGTGCATGGACAGTCACGTGATCAGTGCATGATCAATTACGTGACCAGTGCATGATCAGTTACGTGAGCAGTGTAATGATCAGCCACGTGATCAGTGCATGGTCAGACCGTGACCAGTACATGTTAGCTGCGTGATCAGTGTATGACCAGCCAAGTGATCAGTGCATGATAGCCACGTGATCAGTGCATGATCAGTGATGTGATCAGTGCCTGATCAGTCACTGATCAGTGCATGATCAGCCACGTGATCAGTGCATGATCAGTCACGTGACCAGCACATGGTAGCTGCGTGATAATTTCATGATCACCCACATTAGCAGTGCATGATAGCCACGTGATCAGTGCGTGATCAGTCACGTGATCAGTACATGATCAGTCCACGTGAACAGTGCATGATCATTTACGTGATCTGTGCATGATCAGTCACGTGACCAGTATATGGTAGCTACGTGAACATTGCATGACCAGCCAGTTGAGAAGTGCATGATAGCCACTTGATGTGTGCATGATCAGTTACGTGAGTGGAGTATGATCAGCCACGTGAGCAGTGCATGAGTGCCACGTGATCAGTGCATGATCAGTCACGTGACAGGTGTGTGATAAGCCACGTGAACAGTGCATGTTCAGCCACGTGATCAGTGCATGATATCCACGTGATCAGTGCATGATCAGTTATGTGAACAGTGTATGATCAGCCACGTGAGCAGTGCATGGTCAGACACGTGAACAGTGGTATGATCAAACACGTGATCATTGCATGATATCCACGTGATCAGTGCATGATCAGTCACGTATATACGTGTGTGATCAGCCACGTGATCAGTGCATGATGAGTCAGGTGATCAGTGCAGGATTAACTACGTGATCAGTGCATGATCAGTCCACGTGACCCAGTACATGGTTGCTACGTGATCATTGCATGATCAGCCACGTGAGCAGTGCATGATAGCCCCGTGATCAGTGCATGATCAGTCACGTGATCAGTACATGATCAGTCAACTGAACAGTGCATGATCATTTACCGTGATCTGAGCATGATCAGTCACGTAATCAGTATATGGTAGCTACGTGAACAGTGCATGATCAGCCACGTGATCAGTGCATAATCAGTCACGTGATCAGTGCATGGTCAGTCACGTGATCAGTGCATGATCAGTCACGTGACCAGCACATGGTAGCTACGTGATCATTGCATGATCAGCCACGTGAGCAGAGCATGATAGCCACGTGATCAGTGCATGATCAGCCACGTGATCAGTGCATAATCAGTCACGTGATCAGTGCATGGTCAGTCACGTGATCAGTGCATGTTCATCCACGTGATCAGTGCATGTGGAGTCATGTAGTCAATGCATGATAGCGCCATAATCAGTGCACGATCAGTCCCGTGATGAGTGTATGATCAGCCAAGTGATCAGTGCAAGATAGCTACGTGATCAGTGCATGATCAGTCACATGATAAGTGCATGATCAGCCACGTCATCAGTGCATGATAGCCACGTGAGCTGTGCATACAATTACGTGGTCAGTGCATGCGCAATCACGTGATCAGTGCATGAGAGCCACGTGATCAGTGCATGATCATTCACGTGATAGGTGTGTGATCAGCGACGTGAACAGTGCATGCTCAGTCACGTGTTCAGGGCCTGCTGAGCTGCGTGATTACTGTCTGCTCATCTGCTTGACAATTGCCAGTGAGCTGTAAGATTCCCGCCTGTCATACCCTTGACAATTGCCACCTGTGCTGCATAATTCCTGCCTGCTCATCTACTTGATTATTGCCAGCTGAGCAGCATGATTTCTCAGAGCTGAGTTCCATGATTATAGCCTGCTGACTGATTCCTGCCTACTCAGCTCTTTGTTCATTGCCTCCAGATGCACATGATCAGTGTGTGACACCAAACATGATCAGCACATGATCAGTCACATGATGAATGCATGATAAGCCAGGTGATCAGTTCATGATCAATTACGTGATCAGTGCATGATCAGTCATGTGACCAGTACATGGTTGCTACGTGATCTGTGTATGACCAGCCAAGTGATCAGTGCATGATAGCCACATGATCACTGCATGATCAATTACGTCATCAGTGCATGATCAGTCACGTGACCAGTACATGGTAGCTGCGTGATCTGTGTATGACCAGCCAAGTGATCAGTGCATGATAGCCACGTGATCAGTGCATGATCAGTCACGTGATCAGAGCATGATCAGTCACGTGATCAGTGCATGATCAGCCCCATGATCAGTGCATGATCAGTCACGTAATCAGCACATGGTAGCTGCGTGATAATTTCATGATCAGCCACGTTAGCAGTGCATGATAGCCACGTGATCAGTGCGTGATCAGTCACGTGATCAGTACATGATCAGTCACGTGAACAGTGCATGATCAGTCACGTGACCAGTGCCATGATCAGTCACGTGATCAGTGCATGATCAGCCACGTGATCAGTGCATGATCAGTCACGTGATCAGTGCGTGATCACGACGTGATCTGTGCATGATCAGTCACGTGACCAGTATATTGTAGCTACGTGAACATTGCATGACCAGCCAGGTGAGAAGTGCATGATAGCCACCTGATGTGTGCATGATCATTTACGTGAGCAGAATATGATCAGCCACGTGATCAGTGCATGAGTGCCACCTGATCAGTGCATGATCAGTCACGTGACAGGTGTGTGATAAGCCACAGTGAACAGTGCATGTTCAGCCACGTGATCAGTGCATGATATCCACGTGATCAGTGCATGATCAGTTACGTGAACAGTGTATGATCAGCCACGTGAGCAGTGCATGGTCAGACACGTGAACAGTGTATGATCAAACACGTGATCAGTGCATGATATCCGCGTGATCAGTGCATGATCAGTCACGTAATACGTGTGTGATCAGCCACGTGATCAGTGCATGATGAGTCAGGTGATCAGTGCAGGATTAATTACGTGATCAGTGCAATGATCAGTCACGTGACCAGTACATGGTTGCTACGTGATCATTGCATGATCAGCCACGTGAGCAGTGCATGATAGCCACGTGATCAGTGCATGATCAGTCACGTGATCAGTACATGTTCAGTCAACTGAACAGTGAATTGATCATTTAACGTGATCTGAGCATGATCAGTCACGAGACCAGTATATGGTAGCTACGTGAACATTGCATGACCAGCCAGGGTGAGAAGTGCATATAGCCACGTGATGTGTGCATTATCAGTTACGTGAGCAGAGTATGATCAAGCCACGTGATCGGTGCATGATCAGCCACATGACCAGTGCATGATCAATTACGTGATCAGTGCATGATCAGTCACGTGACCAGTACATGGTAGCTACGTGATCATTGCATGATCAGCCACGTGATCAGTGCATGACCAGCCACGTGATCAGTGCATAATCAGTCACGTGATCAGTGCATGGTCAGTCACGTGATCAGTGAAGATCATCCACGTGATCAGTGCATGATCAATTACGTGATCAGTGCAAGATCAGTCACGTGACCAGTACATGGTAGCTACGTGATCATTGCATGATCAGCCACGTGAGCAGTGCATGATAGCCACGTGATCAGTGCATGATCAGCCACGTGAGCAGTGCATGATAGCCACGTGATCAGTGCATGATCAGCCACGTGATCAGTGCATAATCAGTCACGTGATCAGTGCATGATCAATTACGTGAACCAGTGCATGATCAGTTACGTGAGCAGTGTATGATCAGCCACGTGATCAGTGCATGGTCAGACACGTGACCAGTACATGTTAGCTGCGTGATCAGTGTATGACCAGCGAAGTGATCAGTGCATGATAGCCACGTGATCAGTGCATGATCAGTGATGTGATCAGTCCCTGATCAGTCACGTGATCAGTGCATGATCAGCCACGTGATCAGTGCATGATCAGTCACGTGACCAGCACATGGTAGCTGCGTGATAATTTCATGATCAGCCACATTAGCAGTGCATGATAGCCACGTGATCAGTGCGTGATCAGTCACGTGATCAGTACATGATCAGTCACGTGAACAGTGCATGATCATTTACGTGATCTGTGCATGATCAGTCACGTGACCAGTATATTGGTAGCTACGTGAACATTGCATGACCAGCCAGTTGAGAAGTGCATGATAGCCACCTGATGTGTGCATGATCAGTTACGTGAGTGGAGTATGATCAGCCACGTGAGCAGTGCATGAGTGCCATGTGATCAGTGCATGATCAGTCACGTGACAGGTGTGTGATAAGCCACGTGAACAGTGCATGTTCAGCCACGTGATCAGTGCATGATATCCACGTGATCAGTGCATGATCAGTTATGTGAACAGTGTATGATCAGCCACGTGAGCAGTGCATGGTCAGACACGTGAACATTGTATGATTCAAACACGTGATCATTGCATGATATCCACGTGATCAGTGCATGATCAGTCACGTATATACGTGTGTGATCAGCCACGTGATCAGTGCATGATGAGTCAGGTGATCAGTGCAGGATTAACTACGTGATCAGTGCATGATCAGTCACGTGACCAGTACATGGTTGCTACGTGATCATTGCATGATCAGCCACGTGAGCAGTGCATGATAGCCACGTGATCAGTGCATGATCAGTCACGTGATCAGTACATGATCAGTCAACTGAACAGTGCATGATCATTTACGTGATCTGAGCATGATCAGTCACGTAATCAGTATATTGGTAGCTACGTGAACAGTGCATGATCAGCCACGTGATCAGTGCATAATCAGTCACGTGATCAGTGCATGGTCAGTCACGTGATCAGTGCATGATCAGTCACGTGACCAGCACATGGTAGCTACGTGATCATTGCATGATCATCCACGTGAGCAGAGCATGATAGCCACGTGATCAGTGCATGATCAGCCACGTGATCAGTGCATAATCAGCTCACGTGATCAGTGCATGGTCAGTCACGTGATCAGTGCATGTTCATCCACGTGATCAGTGCATGTGGAGTCATGTAGTCAATGCATGATAGCGCCATAATCAGTGCACGATCAGTCCCGTGATGAGTGTATGATCAGCCAAGTGATCAGTGCAAGATAGCTACGTGATCAGTGCATGATCAGTCACATGATAAGTGCATGATCAGCCACGTCATCAGTGCATGATAGCCACGTGAGCTGTGCATACAATTACGTGGTCAGTGCATGCCGCAATCACGTGATCAGTGCATGAGAGCCACGTGATCAGTGCATGATCATTCACGTGATAGGTGTGTGATCAGCGACGTGAACAGTGCATGCTCAGTCACGTGTTTCAGGGCCTGCTGAGCTGCGTGATTACTGTCTGCTCATCTGCTTGACAATTGCCAGCTGAGCTGTATGATTCCTGCCTGCTCATACCCTTGACAATTGCCACCTGTGCTGCATAATTCCTGCCTGCTCATCTACTTGATTATTGCCAGCTGCAGCAGCATGATTTCTCAGAGCTGAGTTCCATGATTATAGCCTGCTGACTGATTCCTGCCTACTCAGCTCTTTGTTCATTGCCTCCAGATGCACATGATCAGTGTGTGACACCAAACATGATCAGCACATGATCAGTCACATGATGAATGCATGATAAGCCAGGTGATCAGTTCATGATCAATTACGTGATCAGTGCATGATCAGTCATGTGACCAGTACATGGTAGCTTGACGTGATCACTGGCATGATCAGCCACCGTGAGCAGTGCATGATAGCCACGTGATCAGTGCATGATCAGTCACGTGATCAGTGCATGATCAGTCACGTGTTCAGTGCATTGATCAGCCACGTGATCAGTGCATGATCAATTACGTGATCAGTGCATGATCACTCACGGGACCAGTACATGGTAGCTACGTGATCATTGCATGATCAGCCACGTGATCAGTGCATGATCAATTACGTGATCAGTGCATGATCAGTTACGTGAGCAGTGTATGATCAACCACGTGATCAGTGCATGCTCAGACACGTGAACAGTGTATGATTAGCCACGTGATGAGTGCATGATATCTAAGTGATCAGTGCTTGATCAATCATGTGATCAGTGTATGATCAGCCAGGTGAACAGTGCATGCTCAGTCACGTGATCAGGGCCTGCTGAGCTGCGTGATTAATGTCTGCTCATCTGCTTGGACAATTGCCAGCTGAGCTGCACGATTCCTGCCTGTCATCTGCTTGACAATTGCCAGCTGTGCTGTGTAATTCCTGCCTGCTCAGCTGCTTGATTATTGCCAGCTGAGCAGCATGATTCCTCACACCTGAGTTCCATGATTACTGCCTGCTGACTGTTTGATTCGTGCCTACTCAGCTCTTTGTTTTTTTGCCTCCAGAGGCACATGATCAGTGTATGATACCAAACATGCTCAGCGCATGATCAGTCACATGGTCAGCGCCATTAAGTCAACGTGATCACTACATGATAGTCATGTGATCAGTCCATGCTCAGTCACGGTATCAGTGCATGATCAGCCACGTGATCAGTGCATGATCAGCCAGGTGATCAGTGAATGATTGCCATGTGATCAGTTCATGATTAGACACGTGATCTGTGCATGACCAGGCAGGTGATCAGTGTATGATCAGCCACGTGAACAGTGCATGATAGCCACGTGATTCAGTGCATTGATCAGTCACCTGATGGGTGTATGATCAGTTCACGTGACCGGTACATGGTAGCTACATGATCATTGCATGATCAGCCACGTGAGTAGTGCATGATAGCCACGTGAATCAGTGCATGATCAGTGACGTGATCAGTGAATGATCAGTCATGTAATCTGTGCATGACCAGGCACGTGATCAGTGTATGACCAGGCCATGTGATCACTGCATGATAGCCACGTGATCAGTGCATGATAAGTCACGTTGATCAGTGCATGAACAGTCAAGTGATCAGTGCATGATCAGCCACATGATCACTGCATGATCAATTACGTCATCAGTGCATGATCAGTCACATAACCAGTACATGGTAGCTGCGTGATCTGTGTATGACCAGCCAAGTGATCAGTGCATGATAGCCACGTGATCAGAGCATGATCAGTCACGTGATCAGAGCATGATCAGTCACGTGATCAGTGCATGATCAGCCCCCATGATCAGTGCATGATCAGTCAGGTAATCAGCACATGGTAGCTGCGTGATAATTTCATGATCATCGACGTTAGCGGTGCATGATAGCCACGTGATCAGTGCGTGATCAGTCACGTGATCAGTACATGATCAGTCACGTGAACAGTGCATGATCAGTCACGTGACCAGTGCATGATCAGCCACGTGATCAGTGCATGATCTGCCACGTGATCAGTGCATGATCAGTCACGTGATCAGTGCATGATCAGTCACGTGATCAGTGCATGATCAGCCACGTGATCAGTGCATGATCTGCCACGTGAACGCAGTGCATGATCAGTCACGTGATCAGTGCATGATCAGTCACGTGACCAGTGCATGATCAGTCACGTGATCAGTGCATGATCAGCCCAGTGATCAGTGCATGATCAGCCACGTGACCAGTGCATGATCAGTCAGTAATCAGCACATCGGTAGCTTGCGTGATAATTTCATGATCATTCGACGTTAGCGGTGCATGATAGCCACGTGATCAGATGCGTGATCAGTTCAACGTGATCAGTTACATGATCCAGTTCATTCGTGAACAGTGCATGATCAGTCACGTGACCAGTGCATGATCAGCCACGTGATCAGTGCATGATCTGCCACGTGATCAGTGCATGATCAGTCACGTGATCAGTGCATGATCAGTCACGTGATCAGTGCATGATCAGCCACGTGATCAGTGCATGATCTGCCACGTGACCAGTGCATGATCAGTCACGTGATCAGTGCATGATCAGTCACGTGACCAGTGCATGATCAGTCACGTGATCAGTGCATGATCAGCCACGTGAGCAGTGCATGATAGCCACGTGATCAGTGCATGATCAGCCACGTGAGCAGTGCATGATAGCCACGTGATCAGTGCATGATCAGCCACGTGATCAGTGCATAATCAGTCACTAATCAGTGCATGGACAGTCACGTGATCAGTGCATGATCAGTCACGTGAACAGTGCATGATCAGTCACGTGACCAGTGCATGATCAGTCACGTGATCAGTGCATGATCAGCCACGTGATCAGTGCATGATCTGCCACGTGACCAGTGCATGATCAGTCACGTGATCAGTGCATGATCAGTCCACGTGACCAGTGCATGATCAGTCCACGTGATCAGTGCATGATCAGCCCACGTGATCAGTGCATGATTGCCACGTGATCAGTGGCATGATCAGTCACGTGATCAGTGCATGATCAGCGACGTGATCTGTGCATGATCAGTCACGTGACCAGTATATGGTAGCTACGTGAACATTGCATGACCAGCCAGGTGAGAAGTGCAATGATAGCCACCTGATGTGTGCATGATCAGTTACGTGGAGCAGAATATGATCAGCCACGTGATCAGTGCAATGAGTGCCACCTGATCAGTGCATGATCAGTCACGTGACAGGTGTGTGATAAGCCACGTGAACAGTGCATGTTCAGCCACGTGATCAGTGCATGATATCCACGTGATCAGTGCATGATCAGTTTTACGTGAACAGTGTATGATCAGCCACGTGAGCAGTGCATGGTCAGACACGTGAACAGTGTATGATCAAACACGTGATCAGTGCATGATATCCGCGTGATCAGTGCATGATCAGTCACGTAATACGTGTGTGATCAGCCACGTGATCAGTGCATGATGAGTCAGGTGATCAGTGCAGGATTATTACGTGATCAGTGCATGATCAGTCACGTGACCAGTACATGGTTGCTACGTGATCATTGCATGATCAGCCACGTGAGCAGTGCATGGTAGCCACGTGATCAGTGCATGATCAGTCACGTGATCAGTACATGTTCAGTCAACTGAACAGTGAATGATCATTTACGTGATCTGAGCATGATCAGTCACGAGACCAGTATATGGTAGCTACGTGAACATTGCATGACCAGCCAGGTGAGAAGTGCATGATAGCCACGTGATGTGTGCATTATCAGTTACGTGAGCAGAGTATGATCAGCCACGTGATCGGTGCATGATCAGCCACATGACCAGTGCATGATCAATTACGTGATCAGTGCATGATCAGTCACGTGACCAGTACATGGTAGCTACGTGATCATTGCATGATCAGCCACGTGATCAGTGCATGATCAGCCACGTGATCAGTGCATAATCAGTCACGTGATCAGTGCATGGTCAGTCACGTGATCAGTGCATGATCATCCACGTGATCAGTGCATGATCAATTACGTGATCAGTGCAAGATGAGTCACGTGACCAGTACATGGTAGCTACGTGATCATTGCATGATCAGCCACGTGAGCAGTGCATGATAGCCACGTGATCAGTGCATGATCAGCCACGTGAGCAGTGCATGATAGCCACGTGATCAGTGCATGATCAGCCACGTGATCAGTGCATAATCAGTCACGTGATCAGTGCATGATCAATGACGTGAACAGTGCATGATCAGTTACGTGAGCAGTGTATGATCAGCCACGTGATCAGTGCATGGTCAGACACGTGACCAGTACATGTTAGCTGCGTGATCAGTGTATGACCAGCCAAGTGATCAGTGCATGATAGCCACGTGATCAGTGCATGATCAGTGATGTGATCAGTGCCCTGATCAGTCACGTGATCAGTGCATGATCAGCCACGTGATCAGTGCATGATCAGTCACGTGACCAGCACATGGTAGCTGCGTGATAATTTCATGATCAGCCACATTAGCAGTGCATGATAGCCACGTGATCAGTGCGTGATCAGTCACGTGATCAGTACATGATCAGTCACGTGAACAGTGCATGATCATTTACGTGATCTGTGCATGATCAGTCACGTGACCAGTATATGGTAGCTACGTGAACATTGCATGACCAGCCAGTTGAGAAGTGCATGATAGCCACCTGATGTGTGCATGATCAGTTACGTGAGTGGAGTATGATCAGCCACGTGAGCAGTGCATGAGTGCCACGTGATCAGTGCATGATCAGTCACGTGACAGGTGTGTGATAAGCCACGTGAACAGTGCATGTTCAGCCACGTGATCAGTGCATGATATCCACGTGATCAGTGCATGATCAGTTATGTGAACAGTGTATGATCAGCCACGTGAGCAGTGCATGGTCAGACACGTGAACAGTGTATGATCAAACACGTGATCATTGCATGATATCCACGTGATCAGTGCATGATCAGTCACGTATATACGTGTGTGATCAGCCACGTGATCAGTGCATGATGAGTCAGGTGATCAGTGCAGGATTAACTACGTGATCAGTGCATGATCAGTCACGTGACCATACATGGTTGCTACGTGATCATTGCATGATCAGCCACGTGAGCAGTGCATGATAGCCACGTGATCAGTGCATGATCAGTCACGTGATCAGTACATGATCAGTCAACTGAACAGTGCATGATCATTTACGTGATCTGAGCATGATCAGTCACGTAATCAGTATATGGTAGCTACGTGAACAGTGCATGATCAGCCACGTGATCAGTGCATAATCAGTCACGTGATCAGTGCATGGTCAGTCACGTGATCAGTGCATGATCAGTCACGTGACCAGCACATGGTAGCTACGTGATCATTGCATGATCAGCCACGTGAGCAGAGCATGATAGCCACGTGATCAGTGCATGATCAGCCACGTGATCAGTGCATGGTCAGTCACGTGATCAGTGCATGTTCATCCACGTGATCAGTGCATGTGGAGTCATGTAGTCAATGCATGATAGCGCCATAATCAGTGCACGATCAGTCCCGTGATGAGTGTATGATCAGCCAAGTGATCAGTGCAAGATAGCTACGTGATCAGTGCATGATCAGTCACATGATAAGTGCATGATCAGCCACGTCATCAGTGCATGATAGCCACGTGAGCTGTGCATACAATTACGTGGTCAGTGCATGCGCAATCACGTGATCAGTGCATGAGAGCCACGTGATCAGTGCATGATCATTCACGTGATAGGTGTGTGATCAGCGACGTGAACAGTGCATGCTCAGTCACGTGTTCAGGGCCTGCTGAGCTGCGTGATTACTGTCTGCTCATCTGCTTGACAATTGCCAGCTGAGCTGTATGATTCCTGCCTGTCATACCCTTGACAATTGCCACCTGTGCTGCATAATTCCTGCCTGCTCATCTACTTGATTATTGCCAGCTGAGCAGCATGATTTCTCAGAGCTGAGTTCCATGATTATAGCCTGCTGACTGATTCCTGCCTACTCAGCTCTTTGTTCATTGCCTCCAGATGCACATGATCAGTGTGTGACACCAAACATGATCAGCACATGATCAGTCACATGATGAATGCATGATAAGCCAGGTGATCAGTTCATGATCAATTACGTGATCAGTGCATGATCAGTCATGTGACCAGTACATGGTAGCTGCGTGATCACTGCATGATCAGCCACGTGAGCAGTGCATGATAGCCACGTGATCAGTGCATGATCAGTCACGTGATCAGTGCATGATCAGTCACGTGTTCAGTGCATGATCAGCCACGTGATCAGTGCATGATCAATTACGTGATCAGTGCATGATCACTCACGGGACCAGTACATGGTAGCTACGTGATCATTGCATGATCAGCCACGTGATCAGTGCATGATCAATTCA